>NC_056740.1:226155110-226455110 GCF_019279795.1 Protopterus annectens
AGATGTCTTGTGAGGTACATACCAAAAGGGGCGTTGTACTCTATAATGGGTCTAATGAGTGATGTGTAGAGGGGAACAATGACCTCTTTTTTCCTGGATGAGAAAGCTTTTGTGATGAGGTGTGTCACGTAGAAGGATTTCCTGACTACTGTGGTGATGTGATTATCAAAGGAGAGACTACTGTCCACTTGTGTCCCAAGGTCTCTTATCACACTTTTGGTGTTAAGTAGACTACCACCTATGTGGTAGCTTATTGGTACAGAGTTTTACCAAAGGAGATGACAATGTACTCTTTGGCACTGAGCTTGAGGCCATGGCTTTGACGCCAAGCATCTGTCTCAGTGAGGCCCTTTTGTAGGAGGTCCACATTGTTAGGAGTTTCTATTATGGCTCCTAGTTTGCAGTCATCTGTGAACTTCATTAGCCAAAGACCTTCTGTGTTAACTTGTACTTCAGAGAAGTAGATATCAAACAGGATAGGACCCAGGACTGAACCCTGTGGTACTCCACTTGTCACTGGTCTGAAGTCGGATTTGGAGTCTGCTACTTTCACAGTGTGGGTTCTGTCAGTAAGAAAATTGGCAACCCATCTTGTGACATAGGGATTTATACCTAATTTAGTGAGTTTATCTATAATTCCAGAGTGGGGGATGGTGTCAAAAGCCTTGGCGAGATCTAGATAGGCTGTGTGAACCAGTTTACCCTCATCTACGGCTTTGGTGACTGCTTCAAAGAAGTCTATCAGGTTTAGGAGGCATGATCTGCCTTTTACAAAAATGAACTGGGTGGGGTCCAGAGTTTGGAGATTACCAATGTCTTTGTTTATAAGTTCCATGATGATACGTTCCATGGCCTTGCAGACCAGGCTCGTCGGGCTAATGGGGCAGTAGTTCCCGGAGTTCGTGGTGGCTCCCCCTTTGTGGAGTGGGATAACCATCACTGTGTGCCATTCAGTGGTGAGTACATAACTTCTTTATATTATGTTGTCCCTATCTCGCCTTCATTCTTGCTGGTTGGGACAGCATCCCCAGCACCTTCTCTCTCAGGTGGCTCAAGGGAATAAACTCTTCAGAACAGTGGAATCAAAGGATGCCCTGTTCCGGGGGCCACATCTACTTTGTAATGAGTGATGAAGGTATGAGGATTAACCCAAGTGGCTGCAGCACAAATTGAGTCTAAAGGCAGTCTGGATTTAGTTATTTTTATTTTATTTTTATTTTACATTTGTTGACCGGGATAGTCTGATTGGATATATGTCCATTTTCAGTAGAGGCTCAGGGAGAAAAGCTCTACATACCAAAAAAGAGACAGTACATACATCACTGAGTGATAAACTCAGACAGACATGTTTAGAAAAATATAGACAAAGAATACAGGGAGATATCAATATACACAATGTGCAGACATTACATCTGATTGGCAAAGATGTATCAGAAAATGTGAACACAGAATACAATCAGATCTCATAATTCACAATGCTTAGACATTCAAATGCTATGAGCCATAGATACTTGGCTAAACAGCAGGTTGGGTATCAAGACATGTATTAGTGAAGTTGTTAATCAGGTTTAGAACAAGAGCACAGCCAATGAGATGTGAGGTATTTTTTGAGTTCTCTTTTAAATAGGGGTAGTGAGGTTTCCTTGGTAATGGTAGTAGGGAGTAGATTCCAGATTTTACCGGTTGAGTTGCAAATATAGCATCGCCTGCAGAGTTGTTGGATTTTTGGGTCAGTATCATTAGTTTTTCAGCTGAGCATAATGGCCTGGGGGCACTATGAGGTGTGAGAATATTTTTGAGGGCAGGGGTGTTATCAGGTTGATGGAGTATTTTATGCACTACTATAAGCTGGTTGAACTGTAGAAGGGTAGGATACTCTAGTCATCCCAGTGCTTTGAGGTTCTGGCAATGGTGGGTCCTAAAAGCCATGCCAGTAGTGAATCTGGCTATATGATTGCAACATCCTGATAATTTTTTGAGATCAGTTTTGGATAGGTTGGTGAGTACAGGGGAGGCATACATAAGGGTAGAAAGGAGGTGTGATCTTGCAATAGCTATTCTAGCTAGGGGGATGAGGAAAGGTTTGGCTCTGTACAGGGAGCCAAGTTTTTTGTTGACAGACTTAATAGTGTCTATTATTACTCCTAGAAGCTTTGTGTGGTCATCAGGGGAGATAATGGTGTCATTGCTAGATTTGATGTTGAAGGAAGGAGGAGAAATTCTATGGTTAGGGGAGAAAAGTAGTAGCTTGGTTTTGTTAGGATTTAGAAGCAGGCGGCGATTAGCTACTCATGTTTCTACCATGCTGAAAGTAGTCTGGGTGAGGGTTACAAGTTCTGTAGGAGAGGAGGCGGAGCATATTAGCACTGAGTCATCTGCATATTGGATGGATGCAGGTGGCTCCTGGGATGATGGTGTGCAGATCATTGATAAAGATAGAGAAAAGAAGGGGACCTAGTATGGACCCTTTTGGGACAACTAGGGTTAGAGGAAGTTGGGATGACAGCTTGCTCTGCCATAAGACAGCCTGCTGTCTACCGTTTAGATAGGAGTGAAACCATTGTATTGCGTTTTGGTCTAAACCAATGGTTTGTAGGGTATTGAGCAGTAGCTGATGGTTGACCATATCAAAAGTTTTTGAGAGATCTAGGAAGAGTGCTGAAGATAGTTTGTTGTTGTTACAATGAATACTGATGACATTAGAGAAAGATAAAAGAGCCGTGGTGGTACTGTGGAATGACCTAAAGCCGTACTAAGAGTCGGCGAGCTTTCCATTTTGAGTAAGAAAGTGCATGATTTGTTTGTGTATGCATCTTTCCATGATTTTAGCTAGTGGTGAAATAATGGCTATAGGTCTAAAGTTAGATAATTCTGTGGAACTTCCTCCTTTATGGAGAGGTATAACGTAATATTTTCCATATTGCTGTGATGGATCCTTCTGAGATGGATCTGTTGATCAGAATAGAAATGGGAAGTGCTATGGCATCAGCTGCTTTTTGAAGATATTCAGCTGGGAAGTGGTCGGCAGCTATTGTAGTAGGTTTTAGCTTTTTGAGCAATGTCCAGATTAGGTTGGTAGGTATGGTTTGAAAGGTAAAAGTGGGTTGGATGCTGGATGGATCATGGCTAGATGTTCCAGAGCTGGTGTTTGTTTCCGACGGAGTGAGATGGGTAGCTAGGGACTGGATAGTTTCAGTAAAGAAGGAGTTGAAGCTGTTTGCAATTTCTACAGGGGATTTATAAAGGGCAGCTGATGGGGTTGGAGTGGCGGAATGGCCTGGGTGGAGAAGATGGTTAATACTAGCCCAGAACTTTTGAGGTTTTAGCTGATATTTTTGTTGTAGGAGGGTGTAGTGATTTTTTTTTGTCTAAAATGACATATTTTTTTAGTCTGGTTCCTTAGCTGCTGGTATCTTACTTAGTCCATAGGGGCTTTGGTAACATGCCATCTGGCCCAGGCATTGTTTCTTAGTTTCATTTTGGTTTTTGTTTCTTTAGATAGCCATTGTGCAACTGTGGCTTTTACATGGATGGTATGGGTAGGAGCATGGTGGTTAAGGATAGCCAGAAATCTGGTATTGAAATACTCAACTGCTTCTTGTAATGGGAGTTGTATCAAGACATTCCAATTACATGCTTTGAGTTCATTTTGGAAGTTGTCAAGGTTAAAGTTCCTGACGTTTCTTATAGTTTTGTAGGTGGGCTGGTTGGGAATGTCGGCTTTGAGCCGAATAATATAGGTAAGGCAGTGATCACTTAGATCATCGGGTAATGTACCTGACTTGTACTTTTGGGGGTGGCTGTTAATAAGTATCCAATCTAGGATACTATCTTTGACTCTATTTTTGCTAAATCTGGTGGGGGTGGCAATGATCTGAGTAGACCTGTGGAGGTTTAAATGGGTGAAGGGAGTTTCAGAGGAACAGGTGTTCCAATCAATGTTAAAGTCCGCCAAGACAATGGTTTCCTGGGGGTAGTTAGAAGCTAGCCAGTGTAAGATATTTTCTAGAGTATTGTCATTCTTGCCGGGTAGAATGTAAATGCAGACAATGTATCTGCATTTATTTTTTGTTTATTATTAGTTTGGTGATGAGAATTTCTGCATTGCCAAACTGGGGTGGCTGTTGCATGTCATTTTTAATTGTTAGGGTAGACTTGTATAGTACAGCTACCCCGCCACCTTTCCTGGAGATCCGGTCCAGTCTAAAGATGTTGTACTGTGGGGGGGTTATTTCGTTATCTTTGGTTATTGGTTTTAGCCAGGTTTCTGTGAGGCAGAGGATATCAGGGGAGTGAACAGCTAAGAGTCCATGTAGGCTATGGATCTTGTTGATTAGGCTTCTGATGTTGAGATGACAGACCAGAAATGAGTTTGGAAGTCTATCAATCTGGGTAGTACACGTTGGGTTGTTAGATGGTGTGCTTGGGTCTACTGATGTGGATAGGCCAAGGTTGGGGTGGATGTCTCTATCCTTCATAAGATTAATTTTTAAGTTGCTTATGAGTCTTAACAATTTGTTTATGATTTTTTCGTAGCTTTTGTTTTTTAAGCTAATGTAGCGGTATTTAGTCAAGTGATGGTAATTGGGGGCAAGGAATTAGGAGAGGGGGTGGTTATGTGGTGGATACATTTATTAAATGCAGGATTGAAAGGCAGTAGAGGTAGACATTGCTCTAGTTGAATGCCCTTGAATTTTTCCTGGTAGTTGTTTACGCTGTGAGCTATAAGCATAAGTGATGGTGTCTGTAAGCTATTTCGATAAGGTTACTTTTGAGAATGAAGTTCCCTTTCTGTTTTCTGTGAAAGATATAAACAATTGATCAAATTTTCTGAATTCTTTTGTTCTGTGTAAGTAAAAACGTAACTGCCTATGAACATATAGTTGGTGCAGTTTATATTATAGCAATAACCCATGCCTGGGTGTGGGTTATGCTGGATTTACCCACAGTTGGCATGGTTTGGTCACGAGGGCGAAGCCCGAGTGGCCAAACAAAGCCAACCGTGGGTAAATCCAGCATTACCCACACCAGAAGTGGGTTATTGCTATTATACAATGACATTATTTAAGAAAAAAAATAATTACGTTTCTTAAATAATGGCATTGTATAATGCCTCCTTGCTGCCCTTCCACAGTTGTCTGGTATTCTGTGGTGGTTCTGATGTACTGTGCATGCATATGCCTACAAAGTACATCAGAACTGTGGGCAAAAGCAACGGAGAAAGCAAGATCTCCGTTGCTTTTTACAAACTGTTTTTGCTATGTTAAATGGGTTTAACATAGCGAGACTTTAAAAGCAACGGAGAATCTCCGTTGCTTTTTTTAAAGCTGTCTCGGTATGTTAAACCCATTTAACATAGCGAGACAGCTTTGAAAAAAGCAACGGGAAAGCAAGATCTCCGTTGCTTTTTCAAACTGTCTCGCTATGTTAAAGGAGATTCTCGGTTGCTTTTTTTAAAGCTGCCTCGCTATGTTAAACGAGTTTAACATAGCGAAACTGTGTGGAAAAAGAGTTATAGTAATGGAAAAAGTCCAGGCGACCGGACCTTTTTCCATTACTATAACTCTGATTTACAACGTGCATGCTGACCAATTAGCGTGCACGTTTTTGAATATTTAATGGGGGGGTCATTGTATAATCTGCCTTGTTGCCATGATTAGGGAAGAATATGAGTAGTTCTACTGATTGATTTAAATTTGACTCAGAGCATTCTTTTGGTAGGAAGGAGGGATTGGTCCTGAGAGAAACTCTGTCTTTGTGAAAAAGTAAATAGGGAGGACAAATGGAAAGAGCTTGTAATTCTAATCACCTCCTAGTTGAGGTAATGGCTGTTAAGAAAATTGCTTCCCAAGTTAGTAACTTCAGAGAACAAGAAGCAGCTGGTTTGAAAGGAGGGAGAATCAGGGCAGCTAGAACTAAATTTCGATCCCAAGAAGGAGGTGTTTCTCTTATTGGGGGTCTGAAGAGGATAGTACCTTTTAGGAAAGCTTTGCATAACCTGTGGGACATACCGTTGGAGCCCATTTCACCAACATGATAATTGGAAATGGCTGAACTCGGATAATGGCTGCAGCTGCCCCTTAGTTAAAAGTTTCAGCTAGAAATTCAAGGATCTTCAAAATGGGTGCTGTAAAAGGATCAATATGATTTTTGACAGCCCAACAAGGGAACCTCTTCAATTTGCTAGCATAAAGCTTTCTTGTTGTAGATTTGTGCAAAGAAATCAAAATGTGTCATACTGCTGGGAAAATGTCAGGAAGCCTAGATAAGATGGGAAGTGGAGAAACCAAGCTGTCAGCTTGTGGGTCTGAGTAGAAGGGTGGAGGGTCCCTGATACATACATATTGACATACATGTCAAGCAGAGTGCCTCTTTGGACCTCTTCAAGAGGAACATTGACGTTTGGATGGGAGAAAGGAAATTCACCCCAGGGATCACGTCAGTCGCCCTGCTAGACAGGGGTCCAGGAAAGTAAATAATGTGGGAAGAAATAGCCAGGGAATTGTTATGGCTAGGCTTGTATAGGCCCTAGGGCTGATAGCCTAGTACCAACCTATGAACCTATGATTGATGGATCAGGAGATCTGGAACTGGTTTCAGGATCCAAGGCTCCTCCTGGAGATGGGGCCATAGGAAGAGGAAACATATCTGACGAGGCCAGTAAGGGGCGATGAGGTTTAGTTTGCAACCCAATGATTTTGCTTTCTGATGAACTTTGGGTATTAGTGGAAATGAGGGAAAAGCATAAAGAAGTCCCGGAGGGCAATCGTGAACAAGTGCATCCCTGCGTGACTGTCCCAGAGGGGAGACTAGGGTGAAATAGCTGCTGTATTTGGTATTGATGGACATGGCAAAAAGGTCACAGCAAGGCTGGCCCCACTTGCAAAAAATTAGGTTTGCAATTTCCTGCTTTAGGGACCACTCGTGTGGCATCAGAATTGCCCTGCGTAGCTTGTCTGCTATCACGTTAGATTTCCCCCAGAATGTGCATCGCAATCAGAAATCATTGAGAAGACATTGCCCATTTCCATACTCTTAGAGCCTCTCGACACAAGGGCTAAGATCTGGTTCCACCCTGTTTGTTGATGCACCACACTATGGACATGTTGTCTGTTTGAATTGCAATCATCCCCGTAGAAATAGAGCTCTGGAGTGCTTGCAATGGCAGAAGCACTGCTCTGATCTCCAGGATGTTGATGTGCAAGTGGTATTTGTGTTGCTGCCAGGTTCCTTGAACAGTCTGTCCCAGATAACACCCTGCCCCCATCTGGGAAGCATCCGTGGTCACTGTGGCTACAGGTTGGGGAAGGACAAATGGTCTTACTGAAGCCACCATTGTAAACCCTTCTTGCAGGTATCCACGATGAGAATTTTGTGTGACATGGGTAGATCCTGCATGGACTATTGAGCAAAGAGAAGCCACTGTAATATCTTCTTTTGGAAGTGTGCCAAGGGAACTAGTGTTATTGCTGCTGCCATCGAGCCTAGCACTTTGAGAAAAAATCTTGCTTGTATCTTCTTTCTCATGATCAAAATTGAAACCTGATGTCGTATGATTGACACTCTCTCTTGAGGCAATTTTGCTATCATGTTTATTGTATTTAAGTCTGCTCTTATAAATGTAATATGTTGACAGGGCAACAAGGCAGATTTTTCATAGTTTATAGTCATGCCTAACTCTGCACAGAGATGAATTGTAGTGTCCCTTGCCTTGGTTACTCGATGCTCGCTGGTGGTGGTAAGGAGCCAGTCATCTAGATATGGAAAAACCTGGAATCCTAGACACCTCAGGTGAGCCATAACTACTGCCATGCATTTGGTGAACACTCTGGGGGCTGTAGTGAGACCAAAGGGTAGAGCTCTGAACTGGTAATGACTGGCTCCCAGCCAGAAGTGTAGATATCTCCTGGATCACCTGTCCATCTTGATATGGTAGTACACATCCTGGAGATAAATGGAGCACATCCAATTGTCCTTCTCCAGAAAAGGGAGTATGGACTGCGGTGTCACCATCTGGAACTTTGTTTTCTTGACAGACTTGTTCAGTCTGCTAAGATCCAAAATGGGCCTCCAGTCCCCTGTCTTCTTTGGAACTAAAAAGAACCTTTAGCAAGTTCCAGATCCGATTTGATCTGCAGGGACTTCTTGGATGACTCATTTTTCTAGCAACCTTTGAACTTCTGGGGTTGCTTGTTCCCTTAGATTGGTGGAATATCTGGGATTGACTTTGGGGAAGGGGGTGACAGAGAGAAAGGAATGCTGTATCCCCTGGATATAATCCACTGTATCTATGTGTCTTTTGTGATATTTAGCCAGGCTTCTGAGTACAGTGACAATCTCCCCCAACTGTGTCCAGAGGTGGACAGGCAGGCCTCCTTTCAGGAGCACCAGAAAGGCCTACCAGAGAACATATCTCTGTCACCCTGATTCTGGGGACCCCTCTGATGTGAAGGCGGTGTCTTCCATTATTATTTCCCCCTTTGCCCCTAGGGGAAAATTCACCATTTGCATCAGGCGAAGCTCCCTGGGATTTCTGGAGCCCCATTTTTCTGCCCTTCTGACCTTTGTGATAAGGTCTAGTAGGTGTGGAGAAACGTACTTCCATGGCAGACAGAGTTTTGCCTTCTTGTTCACACCTGGTAAGAGTCTCTTTTTCCTTGGGCCCGAACAATGACAAGCCATCAAATGGAGCACTGATAAAGGAAGACTTGAAGGGCTCCATTAACTTGCAAAGGCGCATCCAGGAATGTCTCTGTAAGGCAATTCCTGTACCTGATGCTCTACTTGCTCCATCAGCTGTGTAAGAGATAAGCTGCATGGAGGAGTTAACTGCAGAAGATAAGGTTGCAAGCTGGGAAGCAGTCGTGTCTGAATCTCCCGCAGCTGTAGGATCCTGTAGAGTATCTCCCAGCTCTTTGAGGAGATCCCTCTGGAGATGAGTAAAATGGGACAAATAATTCAGTGACCTAAGGGTAAAGGCCGCTGAAGAAAACATATGCTTCCCGTATCTGTCCATCTTATGGGACTCCTTGTTCGGCGGATGGACAGAAGAAGTTTCTGCCAATTCCTTCTTTGTGGCTGCCACAACCACCATAGCATCAACTGGAACACCCTTAGTCAGGAAAAGTTTGTCCTCTGGCACTGTAATAGACTTATTGGGCCTCCACAGACCGGATCCACAGATTTTGGAGAGCCCCACACCTTTTGACTGACTACACCCAGCAGCTGGTCAAAACGCAGAGACACCCAAGAAGTGGAGGGTTGAGAACCAAATGCCTCCAGGTACATGGACTCGTTTTCAGAAGGGGTTCATAGGTTGGTACTAGGCTATCGGCCCTAGGGCCTATACAAGCCTAGCCATAACAATTCCCTGGATATTTCTTCCCACAATATTTACTTCCCTGGACCCATGTCTAGCAGGGTGACTGATGTGATCCCTGGAGTGAATTTCCTATCTCCCATCCAGTCGTCAAGCTTCCTTTTGAAGATGGCCAAGGAGGCACTCTGCTTGACATGTATGGGCAGTCTATTCCACAGTATGGGGAGTCTCTGGGTCAGGAACCTATCCCTCCAGCATGTTTTGTTCATTGTGATGACAAGGTTTAGATCCCTGGAGAGTGTGGCTCTGAGGGACTGGGATTCTTAAGTGGAGCATGTCCAACAGCTCAGGGTTTGACATGGCCTTGTATGTTAAGCAGAGGTCACCTCTGAGTAGACGATATGTCACAGAGTATAGCTAGAGTTTTTTTAGATGGTCAGCATAGGGCATCTGCTTTAGGCCTGTGATTTTTTAGTGAGGTATTTCTGTGGCCTTTCCAGCTGTTGCAGATATCTTGTGAGGTACATAGCAAATGGGGCATTGCACTCTATAATGTGTCTAATGAGGGATGAGTACAGTGGGACAATGACCTCCTTTTTTATGGATGAAAAACCCTTAGTGATGAGGTGTGCCACATAAAAGGATTTCCTGACTGTTGTGGCGATGTGGTTTTCGAAGGTGAGACCACTGTCCACCTGTGTCCCTAAGTCTCTCATCACACTTTCGGTGTTTAGTGTACTGCCACCTATGTGGTAATTCATGGGTACATGGTTTTTCCCAAAGGGGATAACTATACATTTCTTGGCATTTAGCTTGAGCCCATGGCTCTAGTATCAAGCATCTGTTTCTGTAAGGCCCTTTTGTAGAATATCCACATCATTTGGGGATTCAATAATGGCTCCCAGTTTGCAGTCATCTGTAAACTTTGTTAGCCAGAGTCCCTTAGTGCTATAAACTTTGTTAGCCAGAGTCCCTTAGTGTTGGCCTATACTTCAGAGAAGAAGATGCCAAACAAGAGCGGTCCCAGGACTGAACCCTGAGGTACTCCACTTGTCATTTTTCTGGAGCTGGATTTGCAGTCAGCTACTTTTACAGTCTGGGTTCTGTCAGTAAGTCAGTTGGCAACCCATCGAGTGATGTAGGGATTTATGCCCAGCTTAGTAAGTTTATCTATGACTCCAGAATCGGGGATGGTGTCAAAGGCCTTGGCGAGGTCCAGATAGGCTGTGTGGACCGCCTTCCCCTTGTCCACAGCTCTGGAGACAAGATCAGCTTAAGGATTTCCAGGAGGTCTGGGGGAGTCCAAATGCTTCCTCTTACAAGTCCTCTTCTGAGGGGCCTTCTCAGATGGGTACTCTGGAGAGGTTTTGGAAGAGGGGGTCACCCAAGGGGGAATCCTGAGGCATTGATTCCTCACGCTTTGGATAAAGGGATGGTGTGGAGGTAGACACTGGCCCCGAAGGGGACAGAGCAGCTGGAGCTGAGGATGGAGCAATCTGGGGGGACAGCACACTCCTCAACACCTTGAACGCACCACAATCCCTGCCCAAGAGAGTCCCCAGCTTCGTGGAGCCAGGAGACCTCCCCTGCACTGAGGGTGATGGCCCCAAGGCTGATGGAGGTGCCAAACTCACCTGCGCTGAAGCCCCAAGTGGGAGAGTAGGATCCAACAAGGGTTCGATCCCACTCTCTCTCCCTAGGAGCCGATGAGGGAGTGTTGGCTTCCAGATCCCTCGATAGATGGTGGTATCGACGAGATCGGAGCAGGTGTCGGAACCGAACAACCAGGGGTCATTTTTGGGTCCAACGGTTCCACCACAATGACTTCCATGCACTCCGGCTGTGAACTCAAGAGAGTCAAAGGAGGAATAGATGACAAAGTAGGTTGAGGATTTGGCTCCATGTCCATATGGGGCTGGGCTCCATAAAATTTTAGCTAAGGCCGGTGTCCGAAGTAACCTCTTCACCACCCTCTCCACATCATCATCCAAAAGGCTCCTGGATGATAGAGAGGAATGGGTGGTTGAATGGTGCCTCCCTGTCAAAGACTGGAGAAGAGGAGACTCTGGTACAGAATGCACTGGTTCCAAGGATGGAGGCCGTTTTTTTTTTTTTTTGCTCCTGGTCGGTTCTGAAGACACTGGAGGAGATTGTGTCTTGTTGGATGAGACAGACTTTGGATCCGACGAACTTTGTTTATCCTGTGTCTTCAACGGTTTCGAGGCCGGAGCCGAATAAGTTGTTTTTTTGGAGGGCTTATCAGCTTTAACTGCCTGATTCCCTTCTAAAGATGCCTCAAAAGGCCCTTTGAGTAACCCTCGCACAATTAACTTATTCCTCTGCTCCTGTAGGACCCTAGAACTAAATCCATGATATATGGAACAAGAGTCCTGCAGGTGAACAGCTCCTAGACAGTACATGCAACTTGTATGACCATCCATTAATGACATTTTTTGCATGCATGAGTCACATTTTTTGAATCCAGAAAGTCTGGATTATTTGGAAGACTCCTTAGACATCTCTGACAATCAAAAAACACAATATCCAACAACACTGACTGCAGAAGAAAAAAAAAACATATGAGAAGCAGGCAGAGAAGGCAAGTTTTTTTTAAAGGAAAAAGAAGGGTGAGGAGAGTCTCTAAGTTAAACGACCACTCCTCAGCCAGAGGAGATGCCTCTAACTTAAACGGCAAACTCCTGGAAAAAAGGGAGTAAAAAGGAGGAAGGCGGAGCTTTCTAACTGAAATGGGCCAAAATTAAAGGGGCAAGAAACAAATCCTCTAATTAAAACAGATTCATTAGGTACTAAATAAAAGGAATTAATAGGTCTGAAAGGAAAACAATAACCTCAACAACAAACAGCGAAAAAGCGATAGTCAAAAGGGCACACACGCACTTAAAGTATTTCCTAACTATAATGAACTATTAATGAGGTAATGAAAGATATTTAACCAAAAATAAGTAGAAAAAATACAACTTAGCCTGAGCCAGTCACAAAGCAATCCTGTAGCTTCAAGTGGCAAACAAGATCTGGGTAACTCTCACTAAGCATGCTGGGATAGGGTCTAGCCTTGAGCGAGTGGAAGCTCTCGAGCTTTAGTATGCGGTCAAGTCAGAGCCCCCAACTAGCAAGAATGAAGGCGAGATAGGGACAACATAATATTCCCTGTTTTAGCATATGCTAGCTACAATCTTACATTACAGGTTATCAAAAGAGCTACACTTACATACAAACACACACATATCAATATCTATCAATCTGGTTAGATAAATATAGATAAACAGATATAGATAAGTGTGTGTGTGTGTATGTATGTGTGTGTGTATATGTATATATACATATGGTTCCACTTTATAATCTCAAAATACTGAAATCTCAAATTTCAGTATCTCGAGACCATAAAGTGGAATTTTTAAAATCCCGAAACTCCATAAGTGCGAATCCGGAAATGTCGAATTCGTGGTTATGGTGTTCTGGTATTTGACGATGGGTGTAGTGTGTGCAGGATATATCGTGTAGTGTGTGGATTTAGCTGGTATGTAAGGTAAGTGGGTATTTTGTTGGGTTTTAGGTATGTGTTTGAGTGTATGTGAGTGTGTTTGGAAGTTTTATGTGTGGGTTAGGGTAGGCAGGTAAAAGTATGAGTGTTTAAGTGTTGAAAGTGGTGGTGTTCGTATATTTTTGATGTGTGTGCAAGGGTACTGTAGAGTGTGTAGTATTGAGTTTGCTATCTTTTTCTGTTTGGTGCGATCTCGGAGTTAGTATATATAAGTAGGGGGTGTGGGGGGTGCATATGTAGTGTAGGTTTGTTGGTTTATGTTTTTCTGTTTGTCTGTGTTTTGTTTGTTGGTTTGTTGTAGTGTGGGTTGGATGATGTATGTGTTGTGTGGTGTATGGTGTGTTTAGGTTCATGATTTTGTGTTTCACAGTTTTGGGGTTTCGGGATTTGGAACTTTCGACTTTACTGTCTCGGGATAGTGAAATTCGAGATTTCAGTATTTTGAGATTATAAAGTGGAACCATATATATATATATATATATATATATATATATATATATATATCTACATATATATATATATATATATATATATATATATATATATAGGTTCATAGGTTCATACTAGGCTATCTGCCCTAGGGCATTTATAAGCCTAGCCAGAGTGTGTTTGGCTTTCGCCACCCATTTTAAATTAATTTTGCTATTCCCTTTTTCGAGGTTAGTATAATGTGCCACTGTCTAACATTGAAACAGAAGTGATACCCAGGGTAAACCTACGATTTCCCATCCACTCATCAAGATTCCTCTTGAAGAGGGTCAATGAGGGACTCTGCCTAACCTGGACTGGGATTTTATTCCAGAGTGAAGGGAGCCTCTGGGTTATGAATCTGTCTCTCCAGCATGCCCTATTTACTTCAGTGCTGAGGTTCTAGTCTCTCAAGCGTGTAGTTCGATGGCATTTGGATTTTCTGAGGTGCAGCATGTCCATTAATTCCGGGTTGGACATGGCTTTATACGTCAGGCACAGATCACCTCTGAGCAGGCGGTATGCCACTGAGTAGAGCTGGAGTTTCTTTAGCCGGGCAGCATATGGCATCTGTTTGAGCCCTTTGATCCTCTTGGTGAGGTACTTTTGGAGTCTTTCCAGTTGCTGCAGGTGTCTGGTAAGGTGCATCCCAAAAGGGGTATTGTACTCAACTATATATATATATATATATATATATATATATATATATATATACATACATAACTATAAATACTTTATGGGTCAAGATGTTTGCCTATAAATTTACATAGCATATCTAAATCTTGCCAGAATGGACACTTTCAAAATGCAAGATACAGTAGAAGAATAATGCAAAACAGTGCAGGCTCATTGCAACTTGAGGCGGGGAACTAGTCTTTCATTATTTTCTCTATACTGTTGCAGTCACTTTAAGTGTATTCATTCTGAAAAGGCATTCACTTAGTCATTCTGGTTGCCATAGATTTTCAGTATTATTTTATTCACAAGATGTTGGGACAAAAAGTCCTACACCAACTGATTTTTTTTTTTTGCTTGCAACTGGAAATAAGCAAATAAAATAACTGAAGGTGACAGTAATGGTTCAAAACTTAAATGCAGCTGGACTCAAATAAAATAGACTATGGCTGTACATATATGGCAAATTCCAATAATGGCATCATTAATTATTTATTAAGTTGCTCTTAAGAAGGTCTTTTTCAGTTTCACAGTCAACACATAAGGCAAATGGAACTGTACTCAAAATGAAAGTGCACGTACTGTACTTGTACTGCTGTAAACATTAGTACGGGGATTTATATATATTATTTATTTGTTATGAAGAGTTTTTCTTCCCCTCATCTCCTACAAAAAAGAGTCAGCCTAAGGAAAATATCTTACCAGAAGTACATTAATAAAGAGCCTTCAGATCTGAATTACTGCTGAAAGTAGTGGTTATGGGAAGAAAACACAGCACAGCAGCTGCTTCAGTCAATCTGGTGCAAGAAGTAAATATAATCTTTACAACAATTTACCCTCAGTTGTCAGTTTGCAAAAAGGTTTCTAAAGTAAACCAAGTTATCTCAATAATGTGATGTAGTACTTAAACTTCATAACCTGCACATCTCCAGGATAAGTATAACATCTTTGCTTTCTTCCTCATCTTCTACTGCACCTCTGCTTTCTTCTACACTTTTCTCAACTATCACTCTGTCCTCTCCCACCCCACCTTCCACCTATGCCTCTTTTAACTATTTTACCACTCGTATTTCTCTCATAATTAAATCAATGTTTTGCTTTCCACCCTTTGTAAATAACTCAGTACTCTGTATTGCGACATCTATCTTACTGCATAGTTACTTATTTAAATATATCTGTATAGAGTATAATTAGTATAAGAAGCCTTGACATTGTTGATATTGTATAACTTAAAAATGTTGTTTGTACTACATGTACTGGAGCTTTTCTCATTGTCCTCTGCCAAAAAGTGCCTTCATGCCCAGCTGGACTTCCCTCGTTAACAAATGTTAAATAAATAATAAATAAAACTAACAGTTAGATGATTGTCCTCCAACTTTTCTGGCTCAATGAATGGTTTTCAGTTCCACACATTTCTTCAAATGTGCAGAACTGATTAGTCATTTTCAATTGAATTTTAAACCTGATAAACTCTGCACAGACATACTCATTTTATTAAACAGGCTGGATGGGTTCCTTTTTGCACCTAATATCAGGTAGCTAAGTTACACAGAAACATTTATCCATCCCCAGAAGATAATTCACCAGACTGTGCCTGCAGAGTATCTGTTTTTTTGCCTGATGCATTTTTATATACTAACAAAACTATGAAGAATGATTAGATCAAATTAAAGTTTATGCCATTGTTTACATTTAATATACAGGTCAAAGACTAATCTAGTTCACAAGAAGAACCTCAGCTTTTTTAATATGGAATAATATACATTACCACTGATGGCCATCCCATCTATTTCCTGCAATGAAAAGCACAGAGCAGTTTAGATGCTCATCTGTGAATTTCTTCCAGTAATTCTGCAAAAGGTGCCAGTTGCACTGCAGAGATCTTGGAAATTACCATCACATTTGGCACTCTAGACAGCATTTTTGGATTGTGCAGTATAAACACACTAGTTCTCCATGAGTTTTTTACTGCTCCATATCATAGTCCATCTCCTGAAGGTTTCTTAAATCAGCTAGAAGAAACTGGAGAAATGTACATGCATTTTGTCATATTTGACAAGTTTACACAATGAAGAGAAGCCCTAATCCATAGCTGGGCCCCTCTTTTTACTCACAATGATATAAATAGTCTTCAGAAAGAATTTCAAATAATATGTAGTCATTTCAATAATATGACCATCTCTTTTATATTTACTGGAAGACCTCTCTCTGCAGTGGTAAATGTCCTCCCAAAATGTGTTAAGCTCTTTAAGTTGCCCACCACGAGCTGCTGGATATATGAACACTAACTACACAGATTATGGATAAATAATATGGAATTGCCCATACATTAAGAAACTTGGAAATATTGCTCAAACTTTCTAAAGGAAGTTCTAGGGAAACTCATTCCTTAGAAATGGACTGGGTTGGACAAACCTCCACTTTCATCAATTCAATTTTTAAAAACTGAAGATTAGGGCTTGCCCAGGTCACATCAAGACTGAAATATGGAAGTCTATTTAGCTTCCAAATAAAACTAAAGAAATGTACCTACTAAAAGAGCTAACCTGCTATGGCACAACTATATGGGGGACCTTTGGTTCATATTACTTAAGAGTTTATAAAAGATGCTGTGACAATGTGAGGTATTGCCAGCTATGCCAGGAGAAGTAGGGCAGTGGATGTGTAACATATGCCAGCAAAGCTAGTTGGGATTTAGTAAAGAATTATATTTGAATATGAAACTGATTTGTACAGATGCTTGTGCCGAAAATGTATTTGTAATTTGCTTATTTTAAAAATGTATCAACGGTGTGCCCTGCTGGACAGAAAAATAAATATTCATGCATTAAGTAAGTATCCTGTTTTTTTGCTTATTTTTGCTAGTTATTGCTTATTATAGCCATTTATAGCAGTTTCTATTGTCTGCTGCATACTTTTTAATGTATTTTATTGCTATAAACTAATCTGCACATTTGTACTAAAACTGTTGGCCTAGGACCTGTTAAATCACGTTTGTTACTGTCACACTGTTTGTAAAGCTTTTTTAGCTAGTTATTGTCACACTGTTTGTAAAGCTTTTTTAGCTAGTTTCACTGTGTGAAAGGTATTAACTGGAAATTTTCTCCATTTCTTAAGCATCTGTTTGTTCTGATTTCCTGCCAAGGAGTGTATCATATCACTAATTTGTTTGAAGTTAAAAGCATTCTCTAGAATCTACTTGCTTCTTTATCTGTTTAAAACTTTGATTTAGTGGTGCACTGCTGTTTTTCTGCTGTAATAAACATTTCTGTAGTGCTTTCTGCCTAACATAGTGTAGCTAGTAGCTGCAGAATAGATTCCACTTGGTGGCTTTGCAGTTGTTCGCCCCTACTGTAAATTTGATCTGGGACACTCATCCCAGTCTAGTGTCATTAGCTCATTCTACCTAATACAGAGAGAACATTTGAGAAGGCCAACCCCCTTAGTTTCTTAACAGTGAATTATCTTTTGTTTCTCTGTTCTCCCTTTCCACTTTACTTTTTGTAAGTTTTTGAGCCCCCCAGACCTTTCTGTGTTGGAGGAAAGCCTTCTAGCTTATCAGTGGAGAGTGGTAAGCACTAGGTAGCCTATCTACCACAAGAAGAGTGGTTTCTGGTCCAGAAATTCTAGTTTATTGGGTGTTTGGGAAGTTTTTCCATCCCTTTCAACTTACCAGTTTAAAAGCCTGTGTTTGCAGTGTTTGTGCATCACGCAGCTGCAGTCAGCTGAGGTAAACTATTACCAGTGCCAGAAAGTCTGCTCTTCAATTTTTCCCTTAGAACATGCTTGTTCTTTTACTTCTTGCACTTCAATTTGCTTAATCAGCTAGCACTTTAACAGGTTTTTGTAGCATTTATTGTAGCACACTTAGGTACTATCAGCACTAGCTGTTCCTATGCAGTAACAGTATCAGTACTTATTAGTTATGACCATTCCTCCTGGTATGATTGTAGAGCAATTTCCAGTGCTTTCTCCTGCTAACCGGTTGCACTTGGGCATTTGGAGACAGTGTGGCAAATATCTAATGTACACAGACAATCCTCTCCTCTTACCTCCCAACACTCACACATGTGAGAGATGCACTTATTTCACCAAACTGGAAGCAGTGCGCGCTCCAACTAAGACCAGACTAGCTGTTCAAGAGGAGAAGTTTAGCACCCACAACTCACTACATAGAACACACAGCCCTCCAAAACACAACCATCACAACCTACACTTAGAAACACAAACCATACACCCACATTTGTGGAGGGTCTCAAAAATTTAGCCAAACAACAGAGACCCCTGAGACAGAAATGCACTTGACTACCACAACACCAGCCCTAGAACATACAGCACACCACCACAGTGTGCCCCTCAACCTAAGCCCTTAAGTCAAAACACTTTGCCCAATGTATTAATCACAGGAGACTCAATTGTGAGGTACACTGATATCCACTCACTAGGCTGAACAAGGAGAAGGTGACAGTCAGTTGTTTATCATGTGTCAGGATCTGCCTCATAATGCATGCACTCAGGTCACTCCACAACAAGTACAAATATGACTCAGTCATTGTCCATGTGGGTGTGAATTACCTGAGATGTACCTATCTGGACTACATGAAAAGAGATGAGATGGAACTCTCAGATTATGTGGCCCAGGCAAGTATGACCCTAGCCCTGAACAGTATTCTACCGTCACCCAGAATTATACCACAGTATGAGCAGAAAATGATTGACATCAGCAATTTGCTAAGTTGCTGGTGTCATTCTAAGGGGATCCAGTATCTGACTGCCTGGGACGACATGATCGACAGACCTCAATGCTCTGCCAGAGATGGCCTGCCTCTGTCACCCCTGGGATTCTGGGTACTGGCTAAGGCTCTTGCCACCCCTATAGTGCCTTTTTTTAGGCAGTGTTTCAAAGACTAAAATTCCACCATAACAGCTACAAACAAATGCAATCGGAGGGTCATGCTGCTCAATGCTAGAAGTCTAAATCTCAAGATGCACTCACTCAAAGTTCTCCTCAAAATGGAGAATGTCGACATCTGTGCTGTAATGGAGACCTAGTTTAAAGAGGCAGAAAGCACCCCTGTGCTCCCAGGCTACAATTCATTCCATACCTTTCGGCCCCAGAATATGGCCAGAAGCTCCAAAGGTGGTGGTGTCTCCATATTCTTAAAGGATATGCACACCTCTAGACTGGTAGCCCAACATAATGCATCCAAGATACTTCAGGTACAACTAATACTGGGTAAGATGGCGATACAAGTCATAGCCTGCTACAGAACCCCAAACATGTCCCTAGACTCTCACTCCAAGTTCCTAAGCACCCTGGAATCTATCAAGGTTCAACCCAATACACTCATACTGGGTGACTTCAACTACTCTTCCATCAACTGGGAAAACTATTCAAGTATCAATGTACAGGCCCAATGCTTTCTGGAATTTATTAGTTCCAGTGCCCTGGACCAGCTCATTCTGACCCCCACTAGAGGAAGAAACGTTCTCGACTTGGTTATCACTAACATGGGAGACCATTGCTCCACACCTATAGTCAACTCCTCCCTGGTTAAATCTGACCACAAACTGATCACCATGGAAATCTCCATTTCACCTACAACCCCCGCTAAGGTGACCATCCTGAAAAACTTCTTTAAAGCCGACTTTGGGCTCCTAAAACAGAGGTGGGTAACTTCTTGGCACCTATGCCAATGGAAAATAGCTGCATGACTGCCGAATCATACACCAATACACTGTACGAGCATGTACACAAATGCATGGACCTTGCCATACCAAACAGACCTAAGATGCTCTCCTCCAAAAAAAAGGAAGCCAATCTGGTGGTCCCCAGCCATCAATAAACTCTGCAACAGAAGGAAGAAACTGTTGTAGAAAAAAAATGAAGTCACAAGACTGGAAAACCTCCCTTATCAGTCTCAACAAAAAGCTGAGATCCCTTATCAAATCCTCTAAAGACAGCTATGAAGGCAGAATTGTGGCTGACACCAAAAACAACCAGAAAGCCTTTTACAGGTATATCAAAAACCTCCAAGGCAATACTCAGATTTGCTCTGAGGTATTGCACAATGGCACCTCCTATACTGAGCCAACAGATATAGCCAACATACTGATCGACAGATTCAGTGCCACCTTTACTCCTCCTCCCACCAGGGCCCTATCACAGTAACAGAAGAAAGCCTGGTACCCATGATTTCTGTGGCACAGGTAAAAGGTGCATTGTCCAAAGCCAGGAATACAGCATCCATGGGACCTGATAATATCGGGTCTACTTTACGCGCTTGAAAGCTGAAAAGCCTGAATCCAAATAGCTCAACATATAAAGAACAAACCGCAAATACGTTGAAAGAACTAAACCACGAAAGTGGAAATATTGAATTTGCATAGCTGGCCCGTCTTCAGTATTGCTCCATAAGGTAAGTGTGCGATAGTTACGGACCTTAGGGTTAGGGAGGGGTTAAGGTAAATGCATAGGTAGGTAGTGTATGTAAGGTTTTGTGTAGGTAATGTATGTAAGGTTTAGTGTAGGGTTTTGTTAAGTGTATGTATGTGGAATATTTAGTTTGTTTGGGTATAGCTCCGTAGGGGAAGTCTGCGGTAGTTATGGACCTTAGGGTTAGGGAGGGGTTAAGGATAGTGCATAGATAGTTGTGTATGTGGGGTTTAATGTAAGGTTAGAAGTAGGGTTTTGTTGCTTTAATTTAGGGTTAGAAGTAGGGTTTTGGTTAGTATATGTATGCGTTTTTTTTATTGTGTTTGGGTAGGTAGTGTGTTGCGGGTGGTGGGTTGGTCGACTATGACAGATCGAGGTAGTAGTAGGGTTTTGTTGCTTTAATTTAGGATTAGAAGTAGGGTTTTGGTTAGTATATGTATGTGTTTTTTTTATTGTGTTTGGGTAGGTAGTGTGTTGTGGGTGGTGGGTTGGTCGACTATGACGGTTCGAGGTTTTAAATTTCTCGCTTTAGTACGTTCGACGTATTCGTGGTTCGCTCTTTATGTGTTGCGCTATTTGGATTTGGGTATTTTGTGTTTTGAGCACATAAAGTAGACCCATAATATCCTTGGCTGCATCCTACATGAGCTATAACACGAACTGGCACCACATCTGTGTGCCCTGTTCAATCACAGACTTACCTCAGGTTATATCCCTAACGAATGGCGGACTGCTTCAGTCATCCCACTCCATAAAGGAGGAGTGACTACAGACCCTGGAAACTATCATCCCATTAGCCTGACAAGTCTGGTATGCAAAGCTATGAAGCGCATCATCATGGATCTGCTTAACAAAGATATAGGTAATCTCCAAACTCTTGACACCACACAGTTTGGCTTTGTCAAGGGGTGATCTTGCCTGCTGAACCTGGTTGACTTTTTTGAGGCAGTCACCAAGGCTATGGATGAGGGTAAGGCAGTGCATACAGCCTACCTCGACCTGGCTAAGGCTTTTGATACCATTCCAGACTCAGGTATTATTGATAAACTCACCAAACTAAGTATCAATCCTTACATCACTAGGTGCGTGGCAAACTGGCTCACAGACAGGACCCACAGAGTGAAAGTTGCGGATTCCAAGTCAGACTGTCAACCTATCATGAATGGATTCCCACAGGGCTCAGTCCTGGGCCCTCTCCTGTTTGTCATCTAGTTCCCAGAAGTCCAGGCTAACACAGAATGACTCTGACTGACCAGGTTTGCTGATGACTGCAAGCTAGGAATCATAGGTTCATAGGTTTCATAGGTTCATAGGTTTATACTAGGCTATCTGCCCGAGGGCATTTACAAGCCTAGCCCATCGTTTTGTGGCTTACGCCACCCCTTTAGTATGGGGAACTATACCCATTATTTTGCTGTGCCTCTGTCGAGCAGTGACACTGAGGTAATCCCTGGGGTATATCTGCGATCTCCCATCCATTGGTCAAGATTTCTCTTGAACAAGGCCAGCGAGGTGCTCTGCCTCACATGTACCGGGATTTTGTTCCACAGCATAGGGAGTCTTTGGGTAATGAATCTATCCCTCCAGCACGTCCTATTAATAGCCGTGTCGAGGTTTAAGTCTCCCGCCCTTGTGGCTCTGATGGATCTAGATTTTTTGAGGTGAAGCATATTCATCAAATCTGGGTTTGACATGGCCTTGTACGTTAGGCAAAGGTCACCTCTGAGCAAGCGGTAAGCGAGTGAATAGAGCTGGAGTTCTTTCAGTCGGGCAGCATAGGACAGATTTTTGAGACCCTTTATCCTTTTGGTGAGGAACTTTTGTGGCCTCTCCAGCTGCTGCAGGTGTCGGGTCAGATACATCCCAAATGGGGCATTGTACTCAATCATTGGTCTGATGAGTGATGAGTAAAGGGAGACTATGACCTCCCTTGATCTAGATGAGAATCCCTTCATGATAAGGTGGGCAATGTAGAAAGTCTTCCTAACTACTTTAGCTACATGGGTGTCGAATGACAGACTACTATCAACCTGGGTCCCCAGGTCCCTGATAACTTCTTCTGTGCTCAGTGGATTGCCACCTATTTGGTAGCTAGGGGTAACCTTGTTTTTCCCAAAGGGTATGACTATGCATTTTTGGCATTTAACTTCAGGCCGTGGCTCTGGCACCAGTTATCCGTTTCTGTGAGACCCTTCTGAAGGATATCTGTGTCAGATGTGTTTTCTACTATGGCGCCAGTTTGCAGTCATCTGCAAACTTTGTCAGCCATAACCCTCCTGTGTTTGCTTGTACTTGGAAAAGTAGATGCCAAACAAGAGTGGGCCCAGGACTGAGCCCTGTGGGACACCACTTGTGACAGGTTTTGAGTCTGACATGGCGCCAGCAACTCTGACCCTGTGGGTTCTGTCACTCAGCCAGTTTGCAACCCATCTTGTGATGTATGGGTTAACATTTAAGCTGATGAGTTTTTCAATGATACCCGAGTGGGGTATTGTATCGAAGGCCTTAGCCAGATCGAGGTAGGCTGTATGGACTGCCTTTCCCTCGTCAATGGCTTTGGTGACTGTTTCAAAGAAGTCAACCAAGTTTAAAAGGCATGATCTGCCTTTAACAAAGCCAAACTGGGTTGGATCCAAAGTCTGCAAATTCCCTATGTCTTTATTTATGAGATCCATTATGATCCTCTCCATGGCTTTGCAGATAAGGCTCGTCAGGCTAATGGGCCGGTAATTTCCAGGGTCGGTGGAGGCACCGCCTTTGTGAAGTGGGACCACAGTTGCAGTGCGCCACTCCTTGGGTACGTATCCAGAGGTAAGACTTTGATTAAACAGCTGTCCTAGCTGTGGGTTTAATTCCTCATTGAGTTCGTGGAGCACACAGCCGGGGACACCATCAGGTCCCATGGATGCTGTGTTTTTTGCTTTGGAGAGAGCAGTTCTCACTTGGGCGCTGGAGATGTTTGGGGGGCTGCAATCGTTTGGTATAGATATCTCTCCTTTTGGGGGAGGGAGAAGTTTGCACTGAACCTGTCAGCCAGTATGTTGGCAATGTCTGTAGGATCAGTAATCTTCACATCATTTTGAACTAGTTCTGAGCATATCTGGGAGTTTCCTCCTAGGTGTCTAACATAGCTAAAGAAGGCCTTATGATTGTCTTTTGAGTCTTTAGCTATTTTTCTCTCGAAATTTGCTTTGGATGATTTTATGAGAGCTCTTAGTTTTTTACTTATAGTGATCAAGGGTGTCTTACCTTTTAAGGATTTTGCTGTATCTTGTAGTAGCTTCCTCCTTTTATTGTAGAGTTTGTTTATGGCTGGGGTCCACCAGACTGGACGCTTTCCTTTGGTACTAAGAGTCTTTGTTTTGTTTGGGATTGCCTTATCCATGCAGTCCTGCAGGTGCTGGTAGAAGGCGTCTGTAAGTGATTCAGCGGCTTGAGTACTGTTTTCCACCAGCTCGGGCGCCTTAAAGGAGACCACACTAGTCTTTAGAAGTGTGAAGTCGGCTTTTGAGAAGTTCTTTACTGTGGTCTTTTTATTTCAGGTGGGGTGGGATGAGGACCTCCAGCGAGATTAGTTTGTGATCTGATCTCACCAGTGAGGGGTATACTTCCGGTGTTGAACATTGTGCTCCCATGTTCGTGATGATGAGATCAAGTATGTTATCTCCTCTTGTGGGGATGGTGACTAGTTGTTCCATGGCATTTGAGTTTATGAATTCCAGGAACTTTTGGGCTAGGGTGTTTGGGCTTGAGTAGTGTTCCCAGTCTATATTAGGGTAATTGAAGTCACCTAGTATGATGGTGTTTGGTGATACATTTATCCCCTCTAGTGTTTTCAGGAAGGCCATGTGAGGTTCCTGAGTTTGTGAGGGTGGCCTGTAACATGCTACAATTTGCAGAGCAGTCTTGCCTATGGTTAATTGCACCTGGATGGTCTCCGATGCATCGTGCGTTGCCACCAGTCTTGAGGTGTGGGTGTCCTTAATGAATATGGATAGCCCCCTCCTTTCTTGGTATTGTCCGGATTTTGGGGCGGACGCATGATATGAGGTAAAACCTGATAGCGCTGGGGTGCTCTCAGGAGCCTTGAACCAGGTTTCTGTCACAGCACAGACATCGATGTTCTCCATACTGAGAAGGGCCTCGAGTGCGTGCATTTTGAGATTGAGACTTCTGGCATTGAGCAGCATTACCCTTAGTTTTTCCTTTTTGTGTTCTAGGGTGGTAGGTTTAGAATTTGAGCCTTGCCTAAAAAGGCACTATGGGGTGGCAAGAGCCTTTGCCAATATCCGAATCCCAGGGTGACAGGTGCAAGCCGTCCCTTGCGAAGCAGCGTGGCTTGTCCAGCATGTCATCCCAGGCAGACAGATACTGGATCCCCTTTGAATGACACCAGTGTTTAAGCCAATTGTTAAAGCTGATCATCTTATCTCTGTATTGTGGCATCACTCTTGGTGAAGGTAGGATACTGCTCAAGGTCAGGGTCATACCTGCCTGGGCTACATAGTCAGAGAGCTCCTCAATGTCTCTTTTCATGTAGTCCAAGGAGGTACGTCTCA
This sequence comes from Protopterus annectens, assembly GCF_019279795.1. Classification (NCBI taxonomy): domain Eukaryota; kingdom Metazoa; phylum Chordata; order Ceratodontiformes; family Protopteridae; genus Protopterus; species Protopterus annectens. The sequence continues at coordinate 226,180,130 of NC_056740.1, forward strand.
GGTCGTTTACACCAGCGTGGACAATGACTCAACTCCCCAAGTGATGCAGACATCCTACAAAAGGGCCTCTCTGAGACCGATGACTGGTGTCAGAACCATGGCCTGAATCTTAATGCCAAAAAAAATGTGTTATCATCCCCTTTGGAAAAAACTCAGTTCCCATGAATTACCACATTGATGGGAGCCCACTGAACACTGAAGGAGCCATAAGAGATCTGGGCACCCAGTTTGACAGCAACCTCACCTTCGACAACCACATTGCCAATCTGGTCAGAAAGTCCTTCTGTGTGGCACACCTTATAACCAAAGGTTTCGCATCCAGGAAGAAATAGGTCATCATCCCTCTCTAGTCATCCCTCATTAGACCAATCACTGAAAATAATGCCCCATTTGGCATGTACCTGACCAGACACCTACAACAGCTGTAGAGGCCACAAAAGTACCTCACAAAAAGGATCCTAGGCCTTAAACACATGGCCTACATGGACAAACTCAAGAAACCTCAGCTGTTCTCAGTCTCTTATCATTACTTAGAGGTGATCTCTGATTGCCTTACAAAGCCATGTCCGACCTAGCCGTACTTGAAATGCTACACCTAAGGAAATCCCAATCCCCCCACGCCACACACTCCAGAGTTCACAACCTCATTACCACAATTAACAGAACATGTTGGAGGGACAGGTTCATCTGCCAAAAACTGCCCATACTCTGGAATAAGCTTTCCATTCATGTCAAGCAGGCACCTCGCTGGCCCTCTTCAAGAGAAATCTTCACGAGTGGATGGGTTACAGAAAGTTCACCCCAGGGATCACTCCAGTTGCACTACTGGATAGGGGCACTGTGAACTAACATTGGGTGGCACAGTGCCTGGGCAATTTTTTTGGGCTAGGCTTGTAATGGCTCCAGGGCCATTAGCCTAGTACACACCTATGAACCTATTGTAAGTGTTTAAATGTACATGTTTTAACAAAGGATACCGGAAGAGAAGAGGTTACTCTCAAACTTTGAAAATAGTGTGAAGTTAAATTACCTGGCCTAGGCCATAATGAGTGTATCTTACAGTTCTCAATGCAGCCAGAGACAAAAAGTATGTATTAGGAAGTGTCCTGCACTGTCATTGGGGTGAACTAATTGCTACTCTGGAAGAGTGGAGGTTTGAAATTGTTTTATGACTTCTAGGAGCTGCAGCAGATCTTAGCAAGGCTGTGTGTGTGTGTGTGTGTGTGTGTGTGTGTGTGTGTGTGTGTGTGTGTGTGTGTGTGTGTGTGTGTGTGTGTGTGTGTGTGTGTATTATTGACACATAGGTGATAAATCCTGACAGCTTCTAGCCAAGGGGGGAAGCATGGGAACCAGAAGTCAGATGGCCAGATGTATGTGACGTCATTCTGTAATCCATCTCTAAAAATAATGTTTAATACTAGGTGAGACGGAAGTCTCACAGCACTCTGTTTTGTAGCCTGACAAAGAAGGATCTCTCACCTACTTCATCTTGCCTTGGTCTAGTAAGTAACCAAGGAATAATAAATCTTTTGATCAGTCAGGAAAATATAGTGAGATTAGTTAGGTATTGTTTTTCTGTAACTGTGAACCTGTCCACCTGTGTTATTTTTAATATTTCCTGTGATTAAAACTCTGGTGTTTATTGGATTATAGGAAGTTACTAGGCTAATGGCCCTAAGGCCCTTACAAGCCTAACCAAGTTCTACCCTTATTTTCATGATCAGCACCTCTTGCCCCAGTCCAAGAGGGATATAGGTGGAACCCCTAGGAATTTACAATTATCCATCCAATCGTCCAGATTGTGTTTGAAGACGGCCAATGAGGTACTCTGTTTGACATGAAGTGGGAGTCTGTTCCAAAGATGTGGTAACCTCTGAGAGACAAATCTGTCCCCCTGCAGCAGGTTCTATTAACATCACATACCAGGTTAAGGTCTTTATAGCGAGTAATAAGAAGTTATGTACCTACTATAACGTTCCATGTTAGTTGTCTTCTTCTCGCCTTCTTTCTTGCAGGTTGGGTTCAGAGCCAATCCTCGGCTCCGACTCGGCCATCTTCAAAAGCTCGAGAGCTGCTTACTGGCTCAAGGCCCCCCTATATCCCATGATGCCTGGTGCTAGATACCCAGATCTTGTTTGGTAAGTCTAACTGCAGACATAATAATACAGAAATCCTATCCTAGAATGCATAAATCCTACTGGAGAGACTACTAGTCAGAAAGAATAGCCAGAGAAGACTCAGCCAGTGAGAAAAAAACATAAGGAACTCTTCCCGGTCTACTAGGATAGGGGGATGGAGGGTGGGACGCAAGAAAGAAGGCGAGAAGAAGACAACTAACATGGAACGTTATGGTAGGTACATAACTTCTTAATGTTAAGTTGTCTATCTCGCCTTCATTCTTGCTGGTTGGGACAGCGTCCCTAGCACCTCAATCCTGGGTGGCTCATCAGAACAGACTCTTCAGAACAGTGGAACCAAAATCAGCTTTGCTCCTGGAGGCCACGTCCAGCTTATAATGTGAAATGAAGGTATGAGGATTGGCCCATGTAGCTGCCGCACAAATAGTTTCCATTGGCAATCTTGCCTGAAAAGCCACTGAAGTAGCTAGAGCTCTAGTGGAGTGACCTTTTGGTTTAGCAGGAAGCTCTTTATTCCTTAGCTGATATATAAATGTAATAATTGACGTCAACCACCTAGATAAGGTTACTTTTGACACTGGTAGACCTTGTTTACCCTCAGCATAGGACAGGAACAGCTGGTCTGATTTTCTGATTTGCTTAGTTCTATGCAAGTAAAAACGTAACTGTCAGTGAACATCCAACTGATGCAATTTGTACTCCGCCTTGTTGGAATAATTTGGAAAAAAACACAGGGAGATCAATAGACTGATTCAAATTATTGTCAGAAGAAACCTTTGGAAGGAAGGAAGGATTAGTCCTGAGAGAAACTCTGTCATTGTGAAAAACTAGATAAGGAGGGTGAACACAAAGAGCCTGAAGTTCAGAAATTCTTCTGGCTGAAGTAATTTCAACCAGAAGAAGGGTTTTCCAAGAAAGAAACTTCAAAGAACAAGAAGCTGCAGGTTCAAAGGGGGGCAGTATCAGGGAAGGTAAAATCAAATTTAGATCCCACGGAGGTGGGGGATCTCTCACTGGGGGCCTGAGTAAAGTAGTCCCTTTGAGAAAAGCTTTACAAAGCTTATGGGACATAATACCAGTATCTGATAGGCCTGTATGAAAGTTTGAAATTGCAGCTAACTGAACTCTAATCGTGGCAGAAGAAGATCCAGCATGAAAAAGTTCCACTAAAAAATCCAAAATATGGTGCACAGGGGCTGAAAAGGGATCTATATTCCTGGCCTCTGCCCAGAAAGAGAAACGTTTCCACTTACTAGCATAAGTCTTTCTAGTGGTAGACTTATGCGATGATAAGATGATTTCACGCACCGAGTGGGAGATGTTCAGAAACCTGGCTAAGGTCGGAAGTGGAGCAACCAAGCAGTGAGCTGGAGAGATTGAAGGGATTGGTGCAGCCTGCCCGATTGATGGATCAGGAGGTCTGGAACTGGGTCCAGGGTCCAGGGCTGCTCCAGAAGGTGATGATGCAGGAACGGGAACCAAATTTGTCGAGGCCAGTAAGGGGCAATGAGGATCATCTTACATCCCAATGTAATAGCTTTCTGTATTAGTTTGGGAATCAGGGGAAACGGAGGGAATGCATAAAGAAGTCCCTGAGGCCAATCGTGAACTACAGCGTCTCTGGGGGAGTGTCTGGGAAGAGGGAGGAGAGAAGAAATTGTTGCACTTGCTGTTGAAGGGGGTGGCAAAAAGGTCGCAGCAAGGCTGACCCCATTTGCGGAAGATTGGTCCGCCACTGTCTGATTGAGACACCACTCGTGAGGCATGAGAATTGCTCTGCTCAGCCTGTTTGCTATAATGTTGGACTTCCCAGGGATGTGAGCTGCTATCAGAAACCATTGGGAAGAGATCGCCCACTGCCAGAGTCTAAGTGCTTCTCGACATAGGGGGTAGGACCTGGTTCCGCCCTGCTTGTTGATGTATCACACTACCAACATATTGTCTGTTTGAATTGCAATGGTCCCGGTGGGAAGAGAGTTCTGAAGAGCTTGCAACGCCAAAAGCAAGGCCCTCATCTCCAAGACATTGATATGCAGATGGTACTCGTGAGACTGCCAGGTGCCTTGGACTGTTCTGGCATGAAAATGCCCCCCACCCCACCTGATCAGGGAGGCATCCATGGTCACCGTAGCCACTGGAGGAGGAAAAGCAAATGGTCTGCCCTGGGGTACTGATGGGGAAACCATCCACCAAGCAAGTTGGTTTTTGCATGTCTGTGTGATCATTATCTTGTGAGACATTGTGAGACATTGGAAGTTGCTGGAAAGATCATTGGTTGAACAGCATCCACTGAAGAATCCTCATATGAAAACGAGCAAGGGGAACTAGTATGATAGCCGCTGCCATGAGACCCAAGGTTTTTAGGACGAATCTGGCCTGAATTTTTTTGCATCCTAATAAGACCTGCACATGTCGGTGAATGTCTAGCACTCTGTCTAATGGGAGTCTCTCTGACATGTCCTTTGTATTTAAGTTTGTGCCTATAAAGGTAATAGATTGACAAGGTGACAATGCAGACTTTTCAAAATTTATTGTGATACCTAGTTTGGAGCAAGGTTGGATGGTGTAGTCTCTGGCTCGCAGCAGGTGATGTCTGATGATAGCAGTAAGGAGCCAGTCATCTAGATATGGAAACACCTGGAATCCTTGCCATCTCAGGTGAGCGGTAACTACTGCCAAACATTTGGTGAACACCCTGGGGGCTGTGGTGAGACCAAAGGGCAGAGCTCTGAACTGATAATGACCGGCTCCCAGCTGGAAGCGGAGGAATCTTCTGGAGCGTCTGTCCAGTTTGATATGGTAGTACGCGTCCTGAAGATCTATGGAGCACATCCAATTGTCCTGACCCAGGGGGGGAACTACTGCAGAGACGGGCGGAGCCAAACCCTGATGAGGGGGGGGGGGGCTGGATAACATTTTTGCCAGGGCCTGCGATTTTAGAAGCCTGCTCACCACTCTCTCCACATTGTGGTCAGATAGTCTAGAAAACTGGTAAGAGTGGGATTGGTGACTTCGCTCTGACTGTAACAGAGGCGACCCAGGAGCTGAGTGTATTGACTCTAGGGATGGAGATCTAGAGCGTTTTTGGCTCCCTGACGGTTCCAACACCAGAGTCGGGGCCGACTGGGAGGCAGGTACTTCGGTTCCAGCCGGAACCGAAGTTGAAGCAGAAGCCACACCCAATGATGGCTCCGAACTGGGAGCCGACGGCTTCGGTGGCTTGGAGGGTTTCACTGGCTGGGCCTTAGCCGGTGACCCTTCAGGTTTGAGCAAACCCCTAAGGATTAGCTTATTCCTATGCTCCTGCAGGACTCTTGGACTAAAGGCATGGCACACCGAACAAGAGTCCTGCAGGTGTAGGGCACCCAAACAGTAGACACAAGAAGTGTGACCATCTGTCAGTGACATCTTCTGACAGCATGAGTCACACTTCTTGAATCCAGATACTTACGTATCTTTGGACATTCCTGTAAAAGGAAATATCAATCGCAGAAAAAAAGGCAACAGAAAGGAAGTAGGTAACCAGTAAAACACACAGCACTCAACACAAGTTACCACACCCTAACAGCACACACACACTATATATCTAAGAAATAGTAAATAAACCTGCTGATATATAACAATTTCTAATAAAAGTACTATACAAATATTGAAGAACAAGGATTAGCCTCTAACTAAAAATGGCTACCTTGAAGAAAACAAAAGGGGGAGGGGAAAACTCTCTAACAAAAAATGAGTTTCCGAGGGAAAGGAGACTAAAATACAAATAGTTAACTAGACTATTAGAACTACTATAACTATTCTAAAGACTAACTACAATACAAATTTTTATAAAAGCTAACAATAAAATAGAAAAATATGACCTGAGCCAGCAAAAGCAACCTCGCAGCAGAAGAGGCAAACGAGATCTGGGTATCTAGTGCCAGGCATCATGGGATATAGGGGGGCCTTCAGCCAGTAAGCGGCTCTCGAGCTTTTGAAGATGGCTGAGTCGGAGCCGAGGGTCGGCTCCGAACCCAACTAGCAAGAATGAAGGCGAGATAGACAACTTAACATCCTGTGAACCATTTGACTTGTGGATATGCAGCATTTCCAGTAAAGCAGGGTCAGAGATTGCCTTATATGCAAGGCTGAGATCGCCTCTGTCTAGTCTGTATGAAACAGAATAAAGTGACAGTGATTTCGGATGATCCACATAGGACAAATGCTGAAGACCTTAAATTTTCCTTGTGAGGAACCTTTGTGGTCTCTCCAATTGCTGCAGGTGCTTTGAAAGGTACATACCAAAAAGGGCCATTGCACTCAATTATTGGCCAAATGATGGAAGAGTACAGGGAGGTTATAACTTATTTTTGTCTGGAGGCAATGCCCTTACTTATGAGATGAGTAATCTAGAATGCCCTTCTTACCCCTGTGGAGACATGGTGATCAACAGCAAAGTTGCTGTCAACCTGTGTGCCCAGGTCTCTCACCACTGAATGCTATTGATGTGGTAATTAGCAAGGGAATCGCTCTTACTGAAATGAATGATAATACATTTTTTTGCACTGAGTATAAGGCCATGACTTTGGCACCAATCATTTGTTTGTGTAAGACCTTCTTGTAGAATGTTGAAATCATTTTGAGATTCTATGACTGCTCTCAGTTTGCAGTTATCAGTTAACTTTGTCAGCCACAGACCTTTAGTTTTTGCTTGTACTTCGAAGAAATAGATTCCAAACAGCAGAGGTCCCAGGATGGACCCCTGTGGGACACCACTAGTTACAGGTCTGCTGTTGGAGGTGGATTCCCCTATTTAACTATATGTGTTCTATCAGTGAGCCAGTTAGCAAACCATCTAATGATATAAGATACCTAGCTGGTTGAGTTTGTCAATGTTGTTTGAGTGCGGGAGTGTCAAAAGCCTTGGCTAAGTCTAGGTTAGCTGTATGCACAGATTTCCCCTCGTCCACAGCCTTGGTGACTGTCTTGAAGAAGTCCACTAGGTTTAACAGGCATGATCTCCCTTTGACAAATCCAAACTGAGTAGAGTCAAGTGTTTGGAGATTATCTATATCTTTGTTGATAAGGTCCATTATGATTCACTCCATGGCCTTAGAGATAAGGCTAGTCAGGCTAATAGGACTATAGTTCCCAGGGTCAGTGGACACACCAACTTTGTGCAAGGGAATAACAGTGACCATTTTCCATTCAGCTGGAAGGAATCCAGTACTTAGACTATTGTAGAGTACCGAGTGGTGTTGCTAATTCTTGTTGAAGCCCATGTCTGATGCAACCTGGTACATTATCATGTCCCATAGATGCCGTGTTTTTCACCTTAGATTGGGCATTTATGACCTGCTCTTTATAGGTTCATAGGTTTATACTAGGCTATCTGCCCTAAGGCATTTATAAGCCTAGCCCAAAGTTTTGTGGCTTACGCAACCCCTTATGTTAAAAAATACTGTGCCCATTAGTTTGTTGTGCCTCTGTCCAGCAGGGACACAGAGATGATTCCTAGGTTTACCCTGGGAATCATCTCTGTCCCTATACAAGGTCCGGGACAGGTGGCAGGGATGTCATGGGGTATGTGTGTTGGGGACAAGGGAATTAAGTTTTCACAGAACCTGTCAGCCAACAGGTTAGCTACATCCACAGGCTCGGTATATGTGGTATCATTAACTACCAGTTCAGCACAAATCTAGGCCTTTCCTTTTAGGTTATGGATGTAACTAAAGAACGTCTTATGGTTGTTCTTAGTTGAGGAAGCTAATCTTAGTTTGCATTGGAGGACTTCACAAGAAGTCTTACTTGCTTGTTTACGCTGAGGAGGGAAGGTTTCCAGTTTAGGGCTCATTCCCTCTTTATCTTAGACAGTAATTTCTTCCTCTTTGTGTAAAGCCTGTTAATGGCAGTTTTCCACCAGGCAGATTTGCCCTTCCTTGAGGAGCTTGTTTTGATCTTATCAGGCATGGCAGAGTCAATGCAATTATACAGGTGTTTGTATAAAGCACTGGTGTAGAACTCGGCATAGTTGCCACTTCCATCTGATGGGAGAAGGTGCAGTGCAGCTATTTATACTATCCTGTAAGAGTTTATAATCTGTTTTGGAGAAGATTTTGCTGGGGGGGGGGGTCAGATGTGAAAGTTACTTTGAATAAAACTGATTTGTGGTCAGATCTCACCAGGGAAGACCTCACAGTGATGGTGCTACAGTGGTCCTCCATATTGGTAAGCATCCAGGATGTTGGCACCCCTTGTGGGGGTGTCAACCAGCTGGTCCAGGGCATTAAAGTTAATGAAGTTAAGGAACCTTTGGGCAAGTGAGTCTGAGCATGAGTAATTTACCCAGTCAATGGACAGGTAGTTAAAGTCACCCAAAGCCATGGTGTTCAGATGTATCTTCATAGACTCAAGTAGATTCAAATAGGCAGAGTGGGTGTCCTGTAGCTGGCAATAACGTGAATAGGAGTCCTACCAACAGATAATTGCACCAGGGAATCATACTGTTTAACCAATCTGGAGGGGTATTTATCTTTAATGAATACTGATACACTGCCTCCTTTAGTTTTCACACCTTCAGTTCATGGTGTGAATATGTGGAAGGAAGTTTAACATGGTATGGCTGGGGTGCTTTCTACAGCCTTGAACCAGGTCTTCATGACTGCAGAAATGCCTGTGTCTTCCAAGGGGCAGGCTGCTTACTGTGAGTGCAGTTTCATGTTAAGACTCCTAACATTTAGCAGCTTAACCTTGAGGTTGTTTTTAGATAATAGATATTTAGTATTTTCATGTTCTTTTCTTATTTATTATTAAATATATTTAAACTTTTTGTTGTGGCTGGTCTTTTAGAGAATAGTTTAACCTCTGAGAGTACTTATATATATGGTGACATCTCTGGCCGCGCCTGAAACCCTTGAGGTTGGTCAAAAACTACCATTTGGATTAATATTAATTTCAGTCAGTATAATTGGGTACCCTTGTAAGAGCCTTAGAGTACCTGATGTTGGGGTGTCTAGTGGCAGTGTAACTATCTTATAGTCTGGGCAGAAAGGGGCATAGGTAGTAAATCTGTGCCAGCCTTTCCCATGTGTGTGTGTGTGTGTGTGTGTGTGTGTGTGTGTGTGTGTGTGTGTGTGTGTGTGTGTGTGTGTGTGTGCATGTGCATGTATGTGTGTGTGTGTGTGTGTGTGTGTGTGTGTGTGTGTGTGTGTGTGTGTGTGTGTGTGTGTGTGTGTGTGTGTGTGTGTGTGTGTGTGTGTGTGTGTGTGTGTGTGTGTGTGTGTGTGTGTGTGTGTGTGTGTGTGTGTGTGTGTGTGTGTGTGTGTGTGTGTGTGTGTGTGTGAAAACTACTTGGAGCAGGGACACAAAATAAGAAGTTATGTACTCACCATAACGTTCCATCTGAGTAGGTGGCTTCATTTGTCTGCAACCTGTGGGTCTTGGATTCGATATCGGATCCGAGCCGGCAACTTGTAGCATAGCTATGGATCCGAGCTCCTAGCTCCTCCCCTCACCCATAATCCCCTGCCAACCGCCTATGACCTCAGATCAAGTTTGCCCCTCTATGGATACCTGAAAAGGTGTTCCAACAAGCATAATATAACAGGACCAAGTTCTGAAGGCTAGGGGGAAGGAGGGGGGGATGGTTGCAGACAAATGAAGCCACCTACTCAGATGGAACGTTATGGTGAGTACATAACTTCTTAATCTGGAGTAGGGACTTCATTTGTCATCAACCTGTGGGACAGAGTCCCCAGCTACCTGAATCTTGGGCAGCCATCATGGAAGGATGTTCCGGAGCACTGCGGAGCCAAAGGATGCTCTCCCTCTAGAAATTACGTCCAGTTTGTAGTGGTTGATAAAAGTATGAGATGAGGCCCAAGTAGCTGCCAAACAAATATCATCCAATGGCACTCTAGATTTAAAGGCAGCAGAAGTAGAGATAGAGCGAGTGGAATGTGCATGGACTCCCTCAGGTGCGGGCCTCTGGGAAGCTTGGTAAGCCAGAAGAATACATTGAGAAATCCAACGTGACAAGGTGACCTTTGAAACGGCTTTACCTAAACTGAATTTGGCAAAGGAGACAAACAGCTGATCAGATTGTCTGTGACCAGCTGTCCTATGAATATAGAAACGCAGCTGCCTGGGTACATCTAATGAATGCAGCTTGTACTCTCCTTTATTTTGATACTTAGGAAAGAAAACCGGTAAGCTGATGGACTGATTGATATTGATTTCTGATGCCACCTTGGGAAGAAAGGAGGGATTGGTCCTGAGGTACACTCTGTCTGGATGGAAGACCAAGTAAGGAGGCTTTATGGAAAGGGCTTGGAGTTCCGAAACTCTCTTGGCTGAAGTGATGGCTACCAGGAATGCTGTTTTCCAGGACAAATATTTGAGATCGACTGATGCAGCTGGTTCAAAGGGAGAAGCGGTCAAGGCTTGAAGGACTAGAGAAAGATCCTAAGGGAGTACGGCTTCTTTGATAGGGGGCCTGAGTAGAAAGGTGCCCTTGAGAAATGTTTTGCACAATTTAGCTGACATCAAAGGACCTGTCTCATGTCCCACATGGTAATGGGAGATGGCTGCCAACTGTACCTTGACTGTCGAACAACTAGCTCCTTGCTGAAAGAGTCTGGTGAGAAAATCCAGTACGGACGGTAGAGGGGCAGTGAAGGGATCCAGATTATGATGTTCCACCCAGATGGAAAAGCGTTTCCATTTACTGCGGTATATTTTCCTGGTGGAAGGCTTATGTGCTGCCACCAGGATGGCTTTGACTGGTGAAGAGATGCCGGGAGTCCTGACTAAGAGTGGAACTGGAGCAACCAAGCTGTCAGCTTCAGGTTGACCAGATTCGGGGTCTGTAATTCCAATGGATGGGAGATTAGATCCAGAGTGGGATCCAGAATCCAAGAAGGATTCACTAGATGAGACCACAGGTAAGGGAACCAAGTTTGCCGAGGCCAGAATGGGGCAATGAGGATCATTCTGCTCCCCAACCATGAGGCTTTCTGTAAGAGCTTTAGGAGGGTAGGCATAGAGTAGACCTGGCGACCAAACATGCACCAGAGCGTCTCTCGGGGCTTCCCCTGATGGGGGAATCAGAGTGAAGAAGCTGTCACATTTCATATTTGAGGGAGAGGCAAAGAGATCGCAGCAGGGTTGCCCCCATTTTGCGAATATCTGCTTCGCTACTAGTGGGTTGAGAGACCACTCATAAGGGGAAAGAATGGTGCGGCTGAGTTTGTCCGCCAGAATGTTGGCCCACCCCAGAATGTGCATTGCGATCAGAAAGTGGTTGGTGGAAATCGCCCATTCCCATACTCTCATGGCTTCTCGGCATAAGGGGTAGTACCAAACAACAGACATGTTGTCCGACTGAATTGCAATCGTTCCTACGGGGAGGAGATTCTGAAGTGCCTGCAACGCCAACAGCACCGCTCTCATCTCCAGAACGTTGATATGCAAGGAGGTCTCTGTGTCGTTCCACGTGCCTTGGACTGTCCTGTCCATGTAATGCCCCCCCACCTGAAGCGAGAGGCGTCCATGGTCACCGTGGCGAGAGGGAGAGGAGTGCAGAAGGTCCGGCCTATATGGAGGTCCGGGGATTGGAGCCACCATAACAGGGCCCTCCTGCAAACCTTGCTGATAGAGATAGGGTGGCAGAGAGGAAGAGATTGGAAGGACCATTGCACTTGAAGGGTCCACTGCAGTACCCTCATATTTAGGCGAGCACATGGAAGAAGCATTATTGCAGCCGCCATGGAGCCCAGCACCCTCAGGACCAATTCCGCTGGTGGAACCTCCGATTGTAGGATGGCCCGCACATGAAATCTCAGATTCTGTAGTCGTTCCAAAGTCAGGAAGACTCGTAGATCCCTGGTATCTAATCTGGCCCCTATAAACTCTGTGACTTGTGTCGGAGCAAGGGAAGATTTGTCCGCATTGATTGTGATGCCTAACTGGGGGGCTAGGCCGAGAAAGTAATCTCTGGCTGAGCAGAGTAGATGCCTTGTTGGGGTGGTTAGAAGCCAGTCGTCCAGGTACGGAAAGATCTGCATTCCCTGGAGTCTCAGGTGGGCCGCTATCACTGTTAAAACTTTGGTGAACACTCTGGGGGCTGTGGTGAGACCAAAGGGAAGGACCCTGAACTGATAATGACTGGCTCCCAGCCGGAAGCGGAGAAACCTCCTGGATCGTCTGTCCATTAGAATGTGGTAGTATGCATCCTTGAGGTCTATAGAGCACATCCAATCGTTCTCCCGTAAGAGGGGGAGAATGGATTGAAGAGTGAACATTCAGAATCTTTCCTTGGTTACCGACAGGTTCAAGAGGGAAAGATCTAGAATTGGTCTCAAGTCCCCTGTCTTTTTTGGCATCAGAAAGAACCTGGAGTAAAACCCTAATCCGAGCTGGTCTTGGGGGATGGGTTGGATGGCTCTTTTTTCTAATAGCTGCTGGATTTCTGCGGCTGCAGCCTCCCTCTGATCGGGTGGAACATCGGGGAGGCTCCTGAGTTTGGGGATATGATACACTGGAATTTTGTAGCCTCTGGATATGATATGAAGCACCCAGCTGTCTGATGTGATGGACTCCCATGCCGCCAGATGCCTCGAGAAATGCCCCCCGACTGCCTCCAGAGCAGAGCAGTCGGGCAACCCTTCAGGGCTGCTGCGTGGGACAGTCAGAGAAGGATTCTCTGGACCCAAAGTTCTTCAGGGCCCCTCTGCCCCTAGGGCGGCGTCCTCCCTGTCCTCCTCTGCCACGGAAGTACTGGTTGTCCGGAGCAGGTTGGGAATGTTGCGATTTCCAGAACCACATCTTCTTCTGTCCCTTTTGGTTCTTCGAGAAGGACCTCTTGGGAGCAGAGAAGCGGACTCCGATGGCAGACGTCTTCCCGTCCTTCTCACTCTGGACCAGTGTTTCACGAATGGTCTTGCCAAACAAGGCAGAACCATCAAAAGGGGCATTTGCAAAGGACGCCTTAAAGGGCTCCGTGAAGTTACAATGCCAGAGCCAGGCCTGACGTCTCATGACTAGGCCCGCTCCGCTAGCTCTAGCGGCTCCCTCAGTAGCGTGGGACAAAAGCCGCATAGAGGTATTGGAGACAGACCTTAGAGTGGCCATTCGAGTGGAGTACAACTGCTTGTACTCCGCCGACATGAACTCAGGGGGGGAAGCAGCGTATTCTTTGATAAGATCCCGCTGCATCCTGATGACATGTGCCATATAGTTCAGAGACCTTACCGAGAAGATCGCTGAACTAAAAACCCACTTCCCAAGGCGATCCATTGAGCGGGACTCCTTGCTCGGTGGATGGACCGAGGGGCTCTCCTTAGCTATTTCCCTCTTCGTGGCTGCCGCCGTCAACATGGCATCTACGGGGAGACCCTTGCTCCAGTGGGACCGGTCTGCGGGGGGGGGGGCTCAGTATCCTGTCCGGGCGCTTAGGGACTGGCTCCACAGTGTCCAGCTCCTTCCATGCCCTGGTGGTAATAAGGTCCACCAGGGGGTCGGCCGGAGGGGACACCCAAGAGGTAGACAGGCCTGCTTCGAATGTCTCCAGGAACACGGACTCATCAGAGGAAGCCTTGGGGGCAGAACACCCACCTCTGATCCTAAGCATTTCCATGATGTCTCCAAAGGAGACATCCTCCGGGGATGACCTTGGGGAGCCTTCCCCTTCATCCAAGTCCATGTCATCTGTTAAGGACTCGGGGGAGTCCACGTGCCTCCTCTTACACTTGTGCTTGCGAAGCACTTCCTCGGGGGGGGGCTGTCTGAGGAAGTCTCACCAGCAATATCTTGTTCCAATGGAACAACCTGGGACATCGAAGCAGGCTGTCCCTGTGGCCGGGTGATGGAAGCCTGACCCAGCAGAGAGGGAGTGCAGGGTGGAGCCGAGGCAAGGGCCGGGGGTCTGGATGCTCTCGACAGAGCCCTCTCCACTGCATCGAAGGCCGAGGGGGAGCCGCTCTCCCTGGGCTCCGAAAGCCGACTCCCACTCGGATCCAGTGAAGGGATCGGAACCGGCACCGAGACCGTCAGATCCGAGGGATCAGTGTGCTCCGACCTGAACAGAGCCGAAGGCACACTAAAACCCTCGGATCTGAAGCTCAGCCCACAGCTTCGAAAGGTTGGATCCAACGATGGAACTGACAAACTCGAGGGCAGGGTCGGATCCGAAGTACCCAGTACTGTCGGCACCGACCCACCCCCAGCTCCGACGCTGCCTGGCTCCGAACGCTCTGAACCCGGGAAGCGGGTCAGAGAAGGAGCAATCGGAGCAAAGAAAGGGGTTGAGCTCCCCCATGAAGGGGGGGGAGGCAAGAGCACTCCCATCTGCAGCTGGGCCTGGATGAACCTTTGCATCATCCGATCCAAGTCTGCATCTGACAAGCTGTATGTAGATCTCGAAGAGGCCACCGAGGCAGGCCTGGAATGCCGCCTCGATGACCTTGATGGAGATCGGGTCTCCTCCTCCTCAGGTCCCGGGGAGAAGCAAGGAGATTGGAGCCGAGGAGGAGGAGACCTGGAAGCCGTGGAGGGAGAAGCCCGCTTAGCCGGGGGGGGGGGTTGAAGCGGAGGCCTCGGCCCGCCGCTTGTGGTGCTTCTCCCTCCCTTTCTCCCTCCTGGCCTCCCTGTCCTCCAGCGCTTTAGTGGGAGTTTAAATCCCAGCCGGGGGAAGGGGGGCAGGAGTGGCTACCACCACAGGCTGAGGAGGTGCCATGGGAGGAGTAGAGGCTGAAGCCAAATCCGGAGGCAAAAGACCCGCCAGGACAAGCTTCGACCTCCACTCTTTCAGTGCCCTGGGGTTGAATGCTGCACAAATGGTACATCCTGAAGAGAGGTGTTCAACCCCAAGGCACCGAACACATCGAGTGTGGCCATCAGCCGGAGATAGCTTATGGCCACATTCGGTGCATTTAGAAAAAATAGGTTTTGATGCCTCTGCCATACCCAAAACTAAAGTACACTACACAAGCACACCAGGCCACAAACACAAACACACACAGACACACTCTAACGAGCAGCGAGGGGAGGGTGAAACCCAAAAAAAAATTAAACTAGATAGGAAACCTAACCACTCACACAATTTACAATTACAAAGGTTGAGAAAAATTGAAGAAATTCACTTATCTGGTAAGAAAACGCTAGGATCTCTAAAAATCCAGCTACACACTCAAGCGCGGCAAACTAGATCTGAGGTCATAGGAGGTTGGCAGGGGATTATGGGTGAGGGGAGGAGCTAGGAGCTCGGATCCATAGCTATGCTACAAGTTGCCGGCTCGGATCCGATATCGGATCCAAGACCCACAGGTTGCTGACAAATGAAGTCCCTACTCCAGATCACTGGTTTCACAGAGAGAATGGTGAAGAACTTGCCTTGGACATTCAGCTGAGGTCTCATCTCTATAGCAGTGCCAGTGGGGAGTCTTACTGGGGACCTGGAGAGAAACACAGACACCGGACTGAGTGTGTTCCCTGTGTACTCTTAAGGGAACTTGTGCTTGATGTAGAGAGCTGCATTTGGAAATACTGGGTGCATCTGTTTTTTTTCTAAGTGAACATCCCTCTCCAGTGCCAGTGTTGAGGATTCAGGCTCCTTGGTTACTGGCCCATAGTGGGGACGTCACAGATGCCACAAGAAATTCCTGATCAAAATTATATGCGATTACCTTGGCATAAATTAGGTTTTCTCATTTGCAAAATTTGTTAACTCTCATTTACGCTGTTTGTTTCACTGCTTCTTTGTTTGCTAGCTTTGATATGGAATTCTTATTAATAGTTTAAGTTTTTTAATCCCACTGCAATAAGTTCATGCTTTTGCTCATAAAATTACGCATCAATTCAAAAAACAAAACAACAAAAAAGAACTGTACAACTCTTAGCCTTAGTAAAGGTAAAAATTATACATGGAACAAGTAAGGTAAATCCGTTTTAAAACTCAAATATTTGAATGCCATGTCACACATATGTCATTGCATGATTATTTTTAAGAATGAAATTTTTATATATGATAAAGATTATAAAAATTAAACTCTTTTTTATTAGTTCTTGTGACTCTTTTATTAGTTCTTGTGACTGTAATACAGTAATACTAATTTCTGTAAACATGTAAATAGCCATCTAAACAAAATGTAAAGGGCTGCCACCTGAAAAAGACTAAACTTTCTGGATCATTCAGACCTAATTCAGCATTTGTAAAACTCAGAGCAATGTAATTTCATGTGGATGGTATGTTATTTGTTCCTTCATATGAACATAGTCTCATTGCACCGATTCAATCACTTTTGAGTGTGTGTATACTTATTTGCGAACGCATAAGTCATGGCTTCAGAAGTAAAGGGTAATAATTCTTATAAACTGCTGTAACTCTGAATTTGGGTTAGATGATGTTTAGTGAATTATTTTGGTTGCTTCAACCTTGTCACATCTGTAGTAAATAAAAGGGTAGTCTTGTTTTCTCACTGTTGATGGACAAAATGTCTGAATATACAAATGCCTTGTTTCTCATTTATTTTCAAAGAAAGGTTTTGACTCCAGTTTATGGATTCTCAAATATATACTTCTTGAATAACAAGACTAAGGAATTCAGTTATAATTTCAGCTATAACACATTATAAGCTGTGTCTAACCACCACGACTTTTATACTTTTAGATATGTATTGAGTGATTTTTACCATAAACCAGGTCATTATCAAAAAAACAAAACAAAACAAAAAAAAACAAATATAATAGTCTTCCTTATATACAAACTGAAAGTCACATGATGCTACACCATTTCACATTTAAACCCTACATTGTTGCATCATTTTCAAATCTTCCTTTTCTTTAAAACACATTTATAATTTATAGAACCATTTCACCAGGATAAACATGTGCAGTCCATAAAATCTGCTATTTCATCTCTCTAAGATCTTATTACTCATCCCTGTTTCCTTTAAAACTCTCAGATACATGATCTATAACATTACATAACAAGTAATCTTTGAATGTCAACACATTTAATAGAATATTTTCCCAAAACACTAATGACGTTTTTGTTTCTAACAGCAAGATGATATTCATATGCAAGCTTTTTGAATTGTCTGCTGATTTTCCTTATATAAAATACCTCACGTATCACACACAATGTAAACAACAAATGAAGAACTACATGAAAATATCCTGGTGCCCCATATGTCCTGTTACTGGATATGCAAAAGAAATTAGGCCTGCCTCATTATATACTTACAAAAAAAACATGCTTAAAACATCTCCAAGTCCCCCTTCTCCCCCTGCTTAACTTCATGTTGTGGATGCTTTAATAAACATTTGATATTAATTGCTTTTTTGTTGATAAAAAAGAAGTTATGTACTCACCATAACGTTCCATGTGTGTTGTCCATCTCGGTTTCATTCTTAACTGGTTGGGTTCGGAACCGATCCTTGGTTCCGACTAGGCCTTAATACAAAAGCTTGAGGTCTTCCACTAACTTAAGGCTAAGCCCTATCCCATGATGCACCTCAAGAGTTCCCCAGATCTTGTTTGCAAATAAAGTTAAATAAAAGTCACTGAATAAGTGACAGAGCAATGAAGAAGGTCAAGGACATTTAATAGCCAATTTACACCAGCTCAGTCTTCCAGGAGCAAAAGGCCTGGGGGCAGGAGGGTGGGATGTAAGAATGAAGGCAAGATGGACAGCACACATGGAACATTATGGTGAGTACATAACTTCTTTATGTGATGTTGTCCTGTCTCACCTTCATTCTTAACTGGTTGGCACAGAGTCCCTAGTACTATCTTTCTTGGGTGGCTCAAGGAAGTACATTCTTCAGAACAGTGGACCCAAAAGAGGCCCTGTTCCTGGAGACCAAATCTACTTTGTAATGAGTAATAAAGGCATGAGGCCTAGCCCATGTCGCTGCAGCACAAATTATATCAATAGGAAGTCTCGCCCCAAAGGCAGAAGTAGTTGCAATGGCTCTTGTAGAATGGCCTTTCACTTTATGAGGAAGTTCTTTGTTTTTTGATTGGTAAATAAAGTAATACAATCAGATAGCCATTTTGAAAGTATAACTTTTGACACAGGAATACCTTTTTTTGAGTCTGAAAAGGATACAAATTAATCAGATTTTCTGAAGTCCCTTATTCTATGTAAGTAGAAAAGTAATTGCCTGTGTACATCCAGTTGGTGCAGCATATATTCTGCATTGTTTCTATGATTTGGGAAGAACACAGGTAGTTCTATGGACTGATTCAGGTTAAATTCTAAACATACTTTGGGTAAAAAGGATAGGTTCATTCACAGGGACACTCTATCTTTGTAGAAAAGCATGTAAGGGGGGTTTATAGACAGTGCTTGAAGCTCTGAAACACTTCTTGCAGAGGTGATAGCTATCAAAAGAATCATTTTCCAAGTAAGATACTTGAGATTGCAGATTGATTCTTCCCCCTTTTGAGCCAGTCTCTAACATGATAAAACAAAACTTAAGTCCCTTGGCAGTGGAGGCACCTTAATTGGTGGTCATAACAAAAGAGTACCTTTTAGAAAAGCTTTGCAAAGTCTATGGAACATGACGTTTGGGCCTGATTCTCCCACATGAAAACTAGATATAGCAGCCAGCTAGACTTAAATAGTGTCTGCAGCTGCTCCTTCATTAAATAATTTTGCCAGAAATTCAAGAATAGAAGCTATTGGAGCAGAGAAGAGGTCAATGTGATTATTCAAGGCCCATACAGAGATTTTTTTCCATTTGCTTTCATATAGCCTTCTTGTTGGAGCTTTATGGTATGAGATCAAAATTTGCCTCACTAACGTAGAAAGGTTAGGGAGCCTGGCTATGGTTGGAATTGAAGCAGACAAGCTGTCAACTTGAGAGTTTGAAGGGAGGGGTGGAGCGTTCCTGATGCCTGAGTCAGGAGGTCAGAACTAGCTCTAGAATCCACGGCTCCTCTTGGAGATGGGGCCAAAGGAAGGGGAACCAGATTTGACAAGGCCAGTATGGGGTGACAAATATCAAGTTCCTTCCTAAGGAACTGCTTTCTGAAGAACTTCGGGTAACTTATCCTTGCTTACACACTTCCATTTTTAAAAGACACTCACAATTAAAGGGTTGCTACCTTGATATTATGCTTAGAGGCCTTAACTATCCTCGATAGCTGGTTTCCTATATTCTGATCAATGCCTTATAATAATGATGTTTAGCGACTGCATATTTTCCTGGTCTTTGTTACTTAGAGCTTAAGGGCAATTTTGCTTGTTATTGATTAATAATAACTTAACTTATAAGAGAAGTGTCTGAAATGACCTAGTCGTGATACCTACTGTTTTCACTCTGTTAATAGAATAAGGGCAGCATTTTCAGTCCCCCTTGGTACTATACTAATACTTAGAAGAAATGTTTGTTTTATTGAATCTTTATAGATTTTAATTGATAAGCCACAGTGCCTCAATCTGGCCTGGAGGTATTATATGATATCAAACTATCTAGTGTTATCAAAGCTAAGCACTGTTATTTTAAGCTGTTATGATTAGGTCTTAATCTAGTATTCACCTACCTACTTACTAAAACTTGATAGTCTGCAGCCTCACTTGTAGTGTCGTTGATTACTGTGTAGTTGATTATAATTTGCTCTTACTGTGTAGTATCCTATTAAAGACACTGTTTTCTCTTATCTTCCTTTTTTTCTCTCTTCCTATCCTGAAGTACCCAGCTCTCCAGCCTCCATATCCAGTCCTTGGATTTTGAATCTACTGGCCTGGCGACTAAGGAACCATTGAAACCTGCTGTTTCCCCATACTGCCTCCTAGTCTCCTCATCTCTATTTATAAAAGGAAGCCAGAAAGTATGTTGTTTTACTACACCTGGTAGTAATGTTTACATTTATAAACTTTAATTCTAGGTGGCTCTAAGGTCACTCTACAGCCAGCAGTCATACCCCATTGCTACACTATAGCCATCATACCTCTCCTCGGTAGTTCTAAAACCTCCTTAACTGTTAGCCTCTCTCACCTCTATCCAAGACCAGTCTTTCTCCCTTTAAACTCTTCTGCTGTCATATCATTTTCAGCCCCTAGGTGGCACCTTACCTAGTCCTACCTTTCCACACATCTGTCCTGAGACTTCATGACCTAACCTTTTCACAGTTCGAGGTCTAAGTACTAGACGTAAATATTGTCGACTTTTCTTCTTACAGCTAGATTTAGCACCCATCTATCCCCCTACAACCCCCTCTACCACTCTTCCTAAATTATATACCCACTTACAACTTTACTTACCTTACATGCACACCATTTCACTGATTGCTCTTTTGGCTGCTTCTCCTTCTCTTGTCTCTTCCTGCTCCGTTCGCCCTGCAGGCTCACTCTGCTCCCCTACCCTGGCCCCAATTCCAACCCGTCCCCAAGGATCCTAAACTTATACTTCTAAACCACACCCTTTTGCCCATCTCATCCAACCTAAAGTTCTCTCTACTGTAGGCTATATAACCACACCCTCTTCACCCCATAACCAATCATACATCCCTCTACATAAGGTAACTGAACCAAACTTACATCTGTCATCTTGTCTTAATACTACTCCTACCTCCACTACAGTTCCTTTGTTCTTTTTTGTACTATGCCTACATCAACTTTCACAGCAAAATTCAAGCTGTTACTTATTGTCACATTTTTACCTTTTCACATCTCAGCCTACCTCTTAACCTCCTTTGAACACCCACAATATCTTATAACTCACTATTTTCCCAAACAAACTACAATAGCTCTCACTATCTCCCAAAATCATATAAGCATAACTTCCATTCCTAGTTACCTACTAGCTAAATTCCACAGACTGACCCACATCAAATATGATGATCTTAGAACCAGGAAATCTTTAAACCAAATCTGCAACCTGCACAATCCTTTGTGTAGATTAATAAGCCAGTCCTTACAAGACGGCAATATTCACCCTAATTCTGGCCCAGCCAGTACTTTAACAAACAAACTTCATAACCCAGTCCCTCCATCACACCTTCCACTACCAAACTCACTCTATATTGCACATCTCAATATACGTAGCATTAATAACAAAGTTGCACACCTCCATGCTCTCTTAGATGTGCATTCTTTCCATGTCCTATGCCTTACAGAGACAAGTTAAAACCATATACCCAAGATACTGAAGTCATCCCACCTGGATACAACATTATAAGGCTAGACCGCAAAAATAGGAAGGGTGATGGAGTAGCTGTCATGAGCTACGTTACTTCGGTAGACTACAAACCACCTCTAGAGAATAATGCAGAAATCCTTATTTCCAAACTTCAGCTCAATTCTAGTAAATCCATATACATCAGCTGTATCTACTTACCTCCTGCTAATAATACCAGTATACTCAAGGATATCCTCTGTCATCATCCTTACTACAATAAACTATAATCCTTAGAGATTTCAATATTGACTGGAAGTGTATCAGTGCTGAACATCCTACTTCCCAAATTAGCCTTTATGGCTTTTTACAAATCATTACCTCCCCAACCAGAATTAACAAACCAAACAAAAAAGAAAGCACCTTAGATTGGATTCTCATAAATAAACACCACCAGACATATAAGGCAGGAATCTTCCCAGATGACATAAGAGACCACTCATTAACTTATATAATCAGGCAAAAGACTGATATTCCCTACACAGCCACATATAGGGTAATATGGTCCAACAAAGACTTTAACCCTGAACTATTTCAAAATTAACTTAGGGCAAGTGACTGGTCTTTCTTAAAAAGCCTCCCTCTTGAAGAAGCAGTTAAATACTTTAACACTAAATTCTTAGACATCCTAGACCAGCATGCTCTAAAACGTATTATAAGAATTAGGTCAAAACCTCTAAAGACACCAGGCAGAAAATCCTACTCAGAAACAAAGACTGGACCAGGTGGCGAACTACCAAAAATACTCTAGATCAACTAACATTTAGACAGATGAGAAATGAGACAAAAAAACTATAGTCTCAGATAAAAAAAAAAAACTTCTATTGTCAAATGCAGAAGACGCACGATAATAATCCACAAAAGTTTTGGGTAAGCATTAACAGATTCCTACACCCAGGTCAAACTAGCACATCAACTCCACTAGGTAGTAGCCACAAAAACCCAAAGCAAACTGCTAATGCCTTCAATATCTTCTTCACAGAAACCATTCAAACTCTAGCAAACCAACTCTCACCTGACAGCTCAAGCCTTCCTACCTCCATTACTAGCTCTCTCCCTTCATTTCAACTGCAACCCATCCCAATACACTTCATCTGCAAGCTCATCCAAAAACTAAAACCTTGTACTCCATCAGGTGACCAGCTAACTGCAGAATATCTGCAGAAAGCAGCTAAAGCTGTAGCCTGTCCAATATCCATCCTCATAAACAGAACCATAAATGAGGGAACAATTCCAGTAATCTGGAAAATCTCTCACATTATCCCCCTACACAAAGGTGGGAACTCTAATGAACATTCTAACTATCATCCTATAGCTCTACTATCCCCCTTAGCAAAAATAATGGAAAAATGCATTCATAGACAGCTACTAAACCATCTAATCCAAAACAACATACTTGCTGAGTGCCAACATGGCTTTAGGCCATTCCATAGTACAACTACTGCCTTCTTATCCTTCTCTAACTCCATTAACAAAAACAGAAATAACAACATCCTCTCTTCAGCACTCTTTACTGATCTTTCCAAAGCTTCTGACATGGTAAACCACCAGCTGCTTATAAATATTCTCAAATCACTCTCTCTTAATGCTCAGACTGTAAAATGGTTCAGTTCCTACCTCAGTAATAGGCAGCAAGCTGTGCTCTGGGAGAATAACATATCTTCTCACCTGTCTGTCACCTTAGGTGTCCCTCAGGGCTCCATTTTAGGCCCTCTTCTATTCTCAGTTTTCATCAATGATCTTCACTTAGCAATCCCTCAGGCTACCTGTATACAATATGCTGATGATTCTACAATTATATGCTCAGCCAATTCCTCACCTGAACTGCAATCCATAACTCAAAAAGTGTTTAACGTAGTAGAATCTTGGTTTCTTCAATGTTGCCTCCTCTTGAACCCAAAAAAGCAAAGCTCCTGCTCTTTACTCCTACCCGGAAGTCCACCCCAATTGATTTCTCAGTCACATCTAACAATTGTACACTCATATCATCCTATTTAACAACCAAACTTCTAGGAGTTACAATTGACAACAACCTCAACTTTGATACTCATATTAACAATACAGTAAAATCAATCAAGAAAAAAAATCGGCTCCCTCTATAGGATCAAACCCTTCCTTACTCCATTAGCTAGATCTACTATTGGCCACTCCCATCTAATCTCAACACTTCTCTATGCCTCTCCTATCTATGCTAATCTATCTAAAAACAATCTTCAGAAACTAGCTAAATCCTATAATAATATTGCCAGATTTGCCACTGGAAAACCCTTCAAAATCCATCATTGTCAGAATTTAATTCAACTAGGTTGGCTGGAACTTCAGAATCAGGTTAAATTTAACCAACTTATAATTGCCCATAAAACCCTTTATCAGCCTCATAATACTCCAATATTATCAAGCCTGATCAGCCCCTACAAAAATCTTAACACCTTACGCTCATCAAATAAATTACTAGTTAGCACAAGTAAAACCAGTAACACAGCAGGTGACTCTCTCTTCTCAAATACAGTTGGGAAAAACTGGAACCATTTATCTAGTTAACTTACATCACTATCCTCCTTAATACTTTTCAAACAAAAACTTAAGCTTTACCTTAGAACACACACTGGCTATGCCCTTGTTGTAACCCTGACTAACCTTTGACTGTATTTTTAACACTTTTTTTTCTTTTTCTACCTTTCTTTACTAAGTCCATGCTGCTCTTTACCAGATAAACCAGCAATTGTAAATGAAGTAATCATTTACAAGATTACTTCTTTTGAGAATTATTTTACCTTATGTTATCTCCTAATTGTATTGTCATATTAAAAGAACTGCAACTATGTGTAAAATTATGTACTTTGCCTATATTAATGTAATCCTGTAGTACTATTTTTCATTTGGAGCTTATCTCCCCGGGCCTCTACTGAAAATGGACATGTATCCAGTTAGACTAGCCCGGTCAACAAATGTAAAATAAATAAATAAATAAATAAATAAGTATCAAAGGAAAGGGAGGAAAGGCGTAGAGGAGACCCGAGGGCCAATTGTGTAGAAGTGCATCCCTTGGTGACTCCCCCGGAGGGGGAATGAGGGCAAGATTGCTGCTGCATTTGGCATTTTTGGATGTGGCGAAAACATCACAGCAAGGCTGGCCCCATTTGTAGAAAATCATCTCCGCTACTTCCTGTTTTAGGGACCACTTGTGAGGCATCAGAATCACTCTGCTGAGTTTGTCTGATATCACGTTGGATTTCCCCGGGATGTGCATTGCTGTCAGAAAGTGTTGGGAGGAGGTTGCCCACTGCCATATTCTCAGGGCCTCTTAACAAAGGGGGTAAGATCTGGTTCCTCCTTGTTTGTTTATGTACCATACAACTGACATGTTGTCTGTCTGTATTGCAATCGTTCCCAGTGAAAGAGTCCTGGAATGCTTGCAATGCTAAAAGCACCATTCTCATCTCTAGGACATTGATATGCAAATGGGCCTCATGATCCTGCTAAGTGCCTTGAACTGTCCTTCCCAGATAATGTCCCCCCACCCTATCTGGGAAGCATCTGTGGTCACTGTGGCTAATGGCTGTGGAAGAACAAAGGGTTGACCTAATGTCACATGAGTGGAGTGAAGCCACCAACAAAGGTCTTTCTTGCAGGATTCCATTATCATAACTTGGTGGGACATGGGTAGTTCCTGCATGGACCACTGAGTGAACTGTAGCCACTGTAGAATTCTCATGTGCAGGCGAGCTAATGGAATCAAATTTATTGCTGCTGCCATGGTCCCCAGGATTTTCAGGACTGTTCTTGCTTGTACTTTTTTCCTGGAAAGCAGATTTTTGACTTGATGTCATAGGACTTGAACTCTTCCTGGGAGAATCTTTGCCATCATTTCTGTTGTATCTAGATCTGCTCCTATGAAAACGATATGCTGAGATGGCAACAAGGCAGATTTTTCAAAATTTATAGTAATTCCTAGGTGAGAGCAGAGCTGTAAGGTGGTGTCTCTCGCTTTTATTAGTAGATGCTCGGTGGTGGCGGTTAGGAGCCAGTCATCTATGTACGGAAACACTTGGAATCCTAGACGTCTCAAGTAAGCCATGACTACCGCCATACACTTGGTGAACACTCTGGGGGCTGTAGTGAGACCAAAGGGCAGAGCTGGAAACTGATAATGACTGTCTCTCGGTCAAAAGCCACCAACAAAGGTCTTTCTTGCAGGATTCCATTATCATAACTTGGTGGGACATGGGTAGTTCCTGCATGGACCACTGAGTGAACTGTAGCCACTGTAGAATTCTCATGTGCAGGCGAGCTAATGGAATCAAATTTATTGCTGCTGCCATGGTCCCCAGGATTTTCAGGACTGTTCTTGCTTGTACTTTTTTCCTGGAAAGCAGATTTTTGACTTGATGTCATAGGACTTGAACTCTTCCTGGGAGAATCTTTGCCATCATTTCTGTTGTATCTAGATCTGCTCCTATGAAAACGATATGCTGAGATGGCAACAAGGCAGATTTTTCAAAATTTATAGTAATTCCTAGGTGAGAGCAGAGCTGTAAGGTGGTGTCTCTCGCTTTTATTAGTAGATGCTCGGTGGTGGCGGTTAGGAGCCAGTCATCTATGTACGGAAACACTTGGAATCCTAGACGTCTCAAGTAAGCCATGACTACCGCCATACACTTGGTGAACACTCTGGGGGCTGTAGTGAGACCAAAGGGCAGAGCTGGAAACTGATAATGACTGTCTCTCGGTCAAAAGCGCAAATGACTTCTGGATCGCCTGTCCAGCTTTATGTGGTAGTATGCATCCTGAAGGTCTATAGAGTACATTCAATTATCTTGTCCCAGAAAAGGGAGTAATGACTTCAGTGTTACCATCTGGAACTTTGACTTTTTTACTGATTTGTTTAATCTGCTGAGATCCAGGATGGGTCTGCAGTCCCTTGTTTTTTATGGAAATAAAAAGAACCTTGAGTAAGTTCCGGATCCTATTTGGTTTGCAGGGACTATTTGTATGACTTTTGTGTCTAGCAACTTTTGTATTTCTAGAGTTGCCTGTTCCCTTTGACTGGGTGGAACATCTGGGATAATTTTTATGTTTGGGTCGGGGAAAGAAAAGGGTATGGAGTAACCTCTGAATCCTATGGTTTGTACCCATTTGTCTTTTGTTATTTTTAGCCAGGTTTATGGGTACAAAGATAAGCGACCCCTGACTGTCTCCAGAGGTGGACAGAAGGGCCTCCTTCCAGAAGTGCCGAAAGTGCTTACCATGGAAAGATTCCCTATCATCCCGAATTTGCGGACCCTCTCTGCTGCATGGTCAGTGTCTTCCATTGGCACTTCTCCCTCTGCCTGTAGGGGTAGAATCACCACCTGTGTCCTGGAAAGCTCTCTGGGATTTTCAAAACCACATTTTTCCCCCATTCTGGCCTTTTGGATAAGGTCTGGAAGGTAGGGAAAATGGACTCTAACAGCAGAGCCTTTCCTTCCTGTTCACACCTGGTTAGTGTGTCTTTGACTTTGGACCCAAACAAGGATGAGCCATTGAAAGGGGCATTAATAAAGGAAGATTTAAAAGGTTACACAAAGTCACACAAGCACATCCAGGAATGTCTCCTTAGGGAAATTCCTGAACCTGCTGCTCTGCTCGCTCCATCTGGTGCATAAGAAATGAGCCTCATGGAGGAGTTGACTACTGAGGTTAAGGTAGAGAGCTGAGAGGCAACTTTGTCTGACACTCCTGCAGCTACTGAACCTTGGAGGGTATCTCCTAGTTATTTCAGGAGATCTCTCTGAAGTCTAGTAAAGTGAGTCAGATAATTCAGCAATCTGAGTGCAAAGGTCGCTGAAGAGAACATGTACTTTCCATATCTGCCCATCATATGAGACTCTTCGTCTGGCAGATGGACATATGAGGATGTCTCTGAAAGTTCCTTTTTGGTGGCTGCCGCCACCACCATAGCATCTACTGGGACACCCTTAGTAAGAAACTCCCTGTCTGCAGGTGCAGTAATACATTTGTTTGGCCTCTGAGGAACAGGTTCCACTGAGTCTGGAGACTTCCACACCTTTTGACTAACTGGTTACATGAGTTTGTCAAAAGGTGGAGATACCCAAGTGGTGAAAGGGTGAGATCCAAACATCTTCAGGTATATAGACTCCTCCTCTAGAATGTCTGCAAAGGAGACATCCTCAAAGGGAGACCTTGGGGACCCTTTCGACTCATTGAGGTCTGTATAAGAAGTGATGGACTCTGCTGGGGAGTCTAGATGCTTCCTCTTGTGCAGTATCTTTCAAGAGACTGCTTCAAAAGGGTATTCTGGAGAAGTTTCAGAAGAGAAGGGTTCACCCAATGGGGCATCCTGAGGCCTAGGGTCTCCACATTTCTGTGGATGCAGTGGGCCGAGACAGACACTGGTGCCTTTGGGGGAGGAATGTCTGAACCTGACAGTGGACCTGTCTGTGGGTACAGCACTCTCCTCATCACCTTGAAAGCCTTCCACCCCTAGTCCAAGGAGACTCCCAGTTCCAAAGAACCAGAGGGGATCCCTGGAACCAAGGGGGTCAGCTGCAAGGTTGAGGTAGGAGCCGAGCTTACCTGTGCCTTGGCCTCCGACAATGGTCCGATCCAACTGTCCTTCCTGGACCTGACTGGAGAGTATCAGCTCCTAGACTCCTCAATTTCAGATGGAACATAGGATGTTGAAGCAGTAGTCGGGCCACAAGGTCCTGGGATAGGTCTCGGATCCGATGGTTCCACTACAATCAGTTCCAGTCCTTCCAGCTCTGAGGTACAGGATCATCTTGGAGGAGGAATCCATGGTGAAAGAGTAGGATGAGAGTTGGTTCCGAAACCCTCTGGGTCAGATCCGACAACAATTTGGCCAGTGCCGGGGTCTTCAAAAGTCTCCACACCACACGATCCACATCGTCATCCGACAGGCTCCTGGAATATCAAGAGGAGGGAGCAGGGGATCTTGATGCCTGTAATAATGGAGATCTCAGTGTCGGAGATACCAGTTCAAACTCTGAGGTATGCCTCTGTATCTAAAAACCCAATGGCTCCAAAACTAAAGGAGCTGGGGTGGAAGGTTTCTCTGTCCCAACAGACTTTGGATCCGAAGAAAATATCTTTTGCACTTTTTTTGTCGGCTCTGACTGAGAGTCTGAAGAAGAAGTTGATCTCTTTCTAGCTTTGTCCAATTTAGAGGAGAGGACTTGCCTGATTTTGAAGGACCTTGACCTTCTTCAATAGCCTCTGAAAAAGGGGTCTTCAACAATCCTCTTAGTATTAATTTATTTTTTCTCTCCAAAAGGACCCTGTGGCTAAAGGAGTGGCATATAGCACATGACTCCTGAAGGTGTAACACTCCAAGGCAGTACACACAGACTGTATGCCCATCAATGACAGACATTTTTTGGCTACATTTTTCACAATTTTTTAAACCCAGAGGGTTTGCTATCTTTTGACTGTTTAGTAGACATAAGAACGGCAACCACAACAACAACAAACAACATACCAGAAACTTTTTTTTTTTGAAACCAGAGAAAAATGCCATCTGACTTAAATGGGCAAGACAGCTCTCTAACTAAAACAAGCTTGTTTGTTAATATACAAAGAGTGAAAAAAAACAAGGTTAAGCATTCTAAGTAAACAACCCTAAATAAGGAAAAAGACCCCATTTAACTAGAATGGCTCAACTACAAACAGCTAATAACTACCACAATCTAGTACAGCTCTCTAATATATATATATATATATATATATATATATATATATATATATATATATATATATAGGATCCATACAGATCCCCAGCGTCACTTTCTGCTGAAGCAGACATCACTGAACATACATAACCAAAAGTGCTGTTCACCAAAGCAGCACTTTCAGTTATGTATGCTGGTTGTGCTGGTCGCACTACGGTGCGGTTAAGGGACAATTCCCTTTTCCTCACTGTAGTGCGACCTCAGAGTGAGAATATAAAAGTAGAGGGGTGTGGGGGGGCACACCCCTGCATAAAAGAAGATTTAGTGTTTTTTTTTTTTTTGAACGGACTTTAAGGAAAGCGCTTTTTTGGTGAAAGCGCTTTCGTTAAGGTGCGTTTGGGTATTGTGGATTCGGACTATTGAGCTTTCATTCAATAGTCCTAGATCTATATATATATATATATATATAAATATATATATATATATATATATATATATATATATATATATATATATATATATATATATATATATATATATATATATATATATATATTTTTTTTTTTTTTTTAACAACAACAAAAGTTAATGGGCTCTCTAAATTAAAAGGGCCTGGAAGTTAAAGAAAAAAGGGAAACCCTCTAACTAAAATGGGCTTAGGGTAAAATTTAACCAGGTTAGGGTAAGAGCAAAGGCCTGGAGGGAAAAAATGACAGCCAACAGCACCAAAAGCAGAAAATGTACACTCTAAAAACTAACAAATAGAAGTTGAACACAAAGAAGTAAACAGAGACTAAATATCCTAAAAAGAATAAAGAAATTATTTCACTTAGAGCCAGTAGACAGCACCCAGTCTTGTTTTAGCAGCAAACGTGATCTGGGGAACTATCAAGGTGCATCATGGGATAGGGCTTAGCCACAAGCTAGTGGAAGACCTCGAGTTTTTGTATTAGGCTGTCAGAACCGAGGATCCGTTCTGAACCCAACCAGATAAGAATGAAGGCCAGATAGGACAACATCACATCAACTGTTTATTCTCAACAATCTGGAGTACTTCTTGTTGTTTACTATTCCTTTTAATTGCAACACTGTCAACTGAACATACCAAAGGCATAGAAACAAACAGTTCAGTATTTATTAGCCACTTCGATATTTTTCTCAGTCCCATCCATGGTGTCTTTTTGAATTCTTCAATAATCATCAGTTTTGTCAACATTTGTTAAATGTTTCACTCAAACTCTGTCCTTTCACTATTTTGTTTTTTAGATAAGTTGGATGCATGCTATTATAATGTAATATCACATTACTAGCTGTATTTAACACCATAATAGTATTCGGTGTAATACGCCAAAATTCCTTGTTCACTTCCATATCCAAAAAGTGAACCCTAACTTTATCTTTATGAAAATGAAATCTTAAAAAGGATGTACTATTGTTAATTCTGCCAATAAATTAATTTCATTTAATTCATCCTTACCAATTGCCCAAAAGAAAAAATATATAATTAATAAAATGGTTATATCTCCTAACTTTGTCAAAATCTGTAATATTTCCAAAAATAAACACTTCCTAATATGTGATTACTAAACTGGCAAAATTTGGTGTCATTCTGGCACCCATGGCTACTCCCATTTTTTGATGAAAAAACTTTCCCATAAACATACAAAATGTTGTTTAACACATTTCAGTGCATTCAGTTAAACATCTAACTTCTACTGAATACTCTGTGTACAGTAAGCTTATGAATCGAAGGCCCATTTATTTCACACCACTGAACCAATAATTCGTAAGTGATATTTTACTATAACCATCAATGTCTTTGAAGCTTCATGGAAATTTGTGAAACAAATGAAACTCTAGAGTAAAAAAAATAGCTGCATCATACTCTGAGTGATGCTGCTGAAGAAAGAGTGAAAGACATGAAGTATTTTCATTCCATGATCTGATTTTAAATTCATTTTAACAGTCTGCGTGTGCTTTAGCTAAGGTCTTTAAGCCTATATTATTGATTCTAGTACATAGTTGCAGTGCATTTTTGCTGTTTAAGTGGTCTGTTGTTATTAAATCCTGGTTTCATTCTTGTGTACTGAGTGTATGTCTGACTAGCTCAGGACTTCACTTTGCACAGCTCAGAGCTAAGGGTCGAAAAATTCTAAACTTGCCGTTTTCTATGATTTTTTTTAAATTACTGTTACATTATAATAGATCCATTTGACAGAGAAAGACAGATTATTTATTATTCATTTTATTTTACATTTGTTAACCGGGAAAGTCTGACTGGATATATGCCCATTTTCAGCGGAGGCCCAGGATCCACATGTACAAAAAGATGACGGTCAACATTCATGGTTACATTAAAATATGTAACATCTTAAAATTTCAATAGGTGGTTATATATATACATTGTTACACTGAAGTTTAAGATCATTGTAGGTTTATAGTATTACATATGTACAGCAATAGAAGTATTACATATGTACAGCAATAATAGTAAAGCATTTGTGTGTACAGAATGGCATGATACAATAAATGTTTTCATTTCTTGGTCTGATTTTAAATTCATTTTACCAGTCTGTATCTGCTTAAGCTAAGGTCTTTAAGCATATATTAGTGATTCCAATACATAGTTGTACTATTTTTTTGCTGTTTAAGTGGCCTGTTGTTATTAAGCCCTAGTTTGATTCTTGTGTGCTCAGTATAAACTAGGCTTGTTCAGGATTTGTCTTTGCATGAGGGAAGTTCCCAGTCAGTCAACTCAAACTTAAGGGTCTAATTGTTTTTTCCTCCCATCCACCCTGTTGTAGTTGTGCTATTAAACCCAGTGTATCTGTTGTTGCCTGCCCCTTATAATAATTTGACAACATAATCCCTTCCCTCTCTCCATTTATTGGCTGTTGACAATAAGCACGTAAGTCATTTTGCAAAGTTTCTCCCTTTAAACTACTCAATAGGCTAAAATATTTTTGATAAAATTGCTTAATACTAAGTGTACTGATGCTGCTTGCACTGATTTTAGTATCACATTAGTGATTTTTGCTTACTATAATTAGTTTATTGGTTCTTACTGGTGGCAGAAGGAGGTTTCCAGGCTAGTTGTTTTGTACTGAAATTTAAATACTCAGTAGCAAGTCCACCCAAACCTTATTCTAAAACTGAACTCCAAGTAGTTATAGTTAGCCCTGCCCCAGAGTTATTCCTGTCGGTATCATGGACCAGCAATTTCCCACAATTTCTCCAGTCAGCCTGATTGAGACAGGTATCTTGAGAGAGTTTAAGAATTTTCTCATGCTGTCTGGCTATCATCTATTACTCAAACGGCATAATTCAGTGTGTGAGAGATGTACATATATAATATAATGGGAGGCAAAAATCTCACACACCGTAAACTCTGGTTGCTATTTGAGGCATCTACCAGAAAAAGGCTACAAGCCTGCAGACCCTTGCATCATCTGGGACAAGACTGTGGATCACCAATCAGGCCGTGGCCTGCTTCTCTTCTTTGGATTGGTGCTAACATTTTGCTTCTGATGAAGGAAGAAGCAATGGAGTATTGTATTCCAGCAGAGTGAAGCTGTGCTGAGACCAGCATCATAGCTCTCGACCTTCCATCTCCAAAATGAGGAACACTAGCCCTCATAATGCGGGACAAATGGGCAAAATGTGGAACACATACTAATGGCTTACTAACAATTTCAACTAGGAAGACCATAGGATGGTTAAAATATGCTGGTTTTACTTATGAAGAAGATCTTTTAATGAATTAATATGATTAATTTCTATTTACCGTGGATTTCACTTAAAAAAATTCCTAACACTGAATGTGTGACAGAGTCTTTCAATGTTGAACTTCGAGGAACTTTGAGGAACATACATTTTTTAAGACCCCAAATGAGGTACATTCCTCGTAATGAGGTACACTTGAGAGGTATAACCAGCATTAGTAGTAGACAGGCTTTAGCCATTCATGCGACTCCCCAATTTTTATCATTCTTGACAAGCTAATTTTTTATTTTCAGTAAGTACTGCTTGAGTTCTTCCTTACTTCCGAATATCTGCCTAAATACTTCATCTTTAAATTTTCAAGGTCTACGTATTAGTTTCCCCTCAGATGTTTGGCAGTGCTCTGTACAGACTCAGACACTTTGAGTGACATTTTTCCTGTAAAAGGCTTCAGTACTATAGTGAGTTCATATCCAGGCATGTCAAAAGGTCAGCTCCCTTAGTTTTCTCCTGTCAACCTGGTGAACTTCGGCATCCTGAGGCAATGTAGCAACTGCCTCATGTACACAGACAACCCTCTCTTCTTACCTCCTAACACTATGACTTGTGAGAGATGCACATATATAAACAAATTGGAAGCCAAGCACTCACCAGCCAAGACTGGATTAGCCAGTCAAGAGGAAAAGGTTAACACCTGCACCACACCACATTCAACACATAGCCCTCCAGAACATACACCATCACAACCCTCACATAGTAACACAAAACATATACCTACTTTTGCAGAGGCTCTCAATAAAAATCTACCAAAACAACAGAGACCTCTGAGGCAGAAATGCAAACAACCATCACATCCCAGCACAAACCATGTGACACATAGCTCACATAAACAGTGTGCCACTCAACCAAAGCCTATAAGATAAAACAACTTACCCAATACACTAGTCATAGGTGACTCAATAGTATGGCACACTGATGCCCCACTCACCAAGTTGAATAAGGAGAAAGTTACGGTCAGCTGCCTGTCGGGTGCCAGGATCCACCACATAACGCACGCACAACAGGTACAAATATGACTCTGTCATTGTCCATGTTGGTGTGAATGACCTGAGATGTACCTCCCTGGCCTACATGAAAAGAAACATAGAGGAGCTCTTGGATCTTGTAGCCCAGGCAGGTATGACCCTAGCTCTGAGTAGCATCCTACCATCACCCAGAATGATACCACAGTACAAGCAAAAAATGACTGAGTT
The DNA here is from genome assembly GCF_019279795.1 of Protopterus annectens. Taxonomy (NCBI): domain Eukaryota; kingdom Metazoa; phylum Chordata; order Ceratodontiformes; family Protopteridae; genus Protopterus; species Protopterus annectens. The sequence continues at coordinate 226,214,093 of NC_056740.1, forward strand.
CAACAAGTGGCTAAGTTTCCTGGTGTAATTCTAAGGGGATCCAGTATCTGTCTCCCTGGGATGACATGATCGGCAAACCTCAATGCTTCACCAGAGATGGCCTGCACCTGTCACCCCGGGGATTCCGGATAGTGGCTAAGGCTCTTGCCACCCCTATTGTGCATTTTTTAGGCAATGTCCTGAAGACAAAATTACCACCATAGCAGCTACAAGCAAAAAAAAGTTGAGGGTAATGCTACTCAATGCTAGAAGTCTAAATCTCAAAATGCACTTGCTCAAAGCAGTCCTTAAAATGGAGGACATTAACATCTGTGCAGTGACCAAGACCTGGTTCAAGTCTCTGGAGAGCACCCCTGCACTACCAGGCTATAATTCATACCACACCTTTCGGCTCCTAAACCTGGACCGAAGCACTAAAAACGGTGGTGTCTTCATATTCATAAAGGATATGCACACCTCCAGACTAGTAGCCCTACATAACACATCAGAGATACTTCAGGTACAACTATCACTGGGTAAAACTGCAATCCAGGTTGTAGCCTGCTATAGATCCCCCACCATGTTCCAAGACTCCCACTCCACATTCCTAAACACACTGGAAAATATTAGGGTACAACCCAGTACCCTTATACTGGGAGACTTTATCTACCCCTATATTAACTGGGAAAATTACTCATGTACCAACACACTTGCTCAACATTTTCTGGAATTGATTAATTCCAACACCCTGGACCAGCTCATTCTTACCCCCACCAGGGGTAGAAACATCCTTGACCTGGTCATTGCTAACATGGGCGACCATTGCTCTGCACCAGTAATCAACTCCTCCCTGGTAAGATCTGACCACAAGCTAATCGCAATGGATATCCACATCCGACTCTCACCCCCCTAACCAAAACCACTGTAAAAAAACTTCTCCAAAACCAATTTTGGACTTTTAAAAACAGAGGTGGCCAACTTCATGACACCCATGCAAATGGAAAATAGGTGCATGACTGAATCATACACCAATGCACTGTATGAGCACATACACAAGTGCATGGAACGGGCCATACCAAACAGTACCAAGATGCTCTCCTCCAAAAAAGGGAAGCCAATCTGGTGGTCCCCCACCATAAAGAAACTGTACAACAGAAGGAAAAAAACTGTTGCAGAAAAGGGTGAAGTCCCAAGACTGGAAAAACTCCCTTGTTAGCCTCAGCAAAAAACTGAGATCCATCATCAAATCCTTTAAAGCTAGCTACAAAAACAAAATTGCTGCAGATTCTAAAGACAAGCACAAGGAATTCTATATGGCAATACTCAGATCTGCTCTGAGCTACAGTACAATGGCAATACGGGATCCATACAGATGTTCGACTGCATCTTTCTCCGAATCCCAATTTGGTGAGCATATTTGTGCGAAAGTGCTGTTCACTGAAGCAGCACTTTCATGTAAGTATACTTGTTGTTCTAGTCGTACTACGGTGCGGTAAGGGAAAATTCCCTTTTCCCCACTGTAGTGCGACCTCGGAGTGAGAATATTAAAGTAGGGGGGGTTGGGGGGCACATCCCCCCCACATCGGGGGGTGCAGGGGGCCTTGCCCCCCTGTATTCAAGTAGATTTTGTGGGGTTTTTTTTTTGACATACTTTAACGAAAGCACTTTTTTGATGAAAGCGCTTTCGTTAAAGTACGTTCGGTGGTAATGGATTCGGGATTTTGAACTTTCGTTCAAAATTCCTAGTTCTGGCAATACATATACAGAACCAACTGATATTGCCAACATATTGGCCTACATGTTCAGTGCGAACTTTTCCTCATTTTCACCCCCTAAAGGGCCTATCACAATACCTGAGGAATGCCAAGTCCCTATTATCATGTCTACACAGGTAAAAAACGCAATGTCCAAAGCCAAGAATACAGCTTCCATGGGACCTGATAATATCCATGGCTGTGTTCTGCATGAATTACAAAGTGAACTGGCACCACACCTGAGTACACTGTTCAGTCACAGCCTCATTTCAGGCTTTGTTCTTACCGAATGGCGCACTGCTATGGTCATCCCACTCCACAAAGGGGGAGCAACTACAGACCCTGGGAACTACAGGCCCATTAGCCTGATGAGTCTGATATGTAAGGCTATGGAGTGCATCATCATGGACCTTATAAATAAGGAGTAAGCACAAAAAACAGGTCCAAGCTAGAGTAGAATCAACACCAGGGTTTAATGAAGACTTAAAGTGCTTTTCGTTTGCCGTATGTGCAAACTTCTTCAGAAGTAAAACCATTGACCATGCATAGTCCTTTTAAATTACTTAAACAAACATCACTTAATCAAAAAATGCGGGACAAATTAATAGTTCCTAGGTATTTGATAATACACTTGTGTTATTTTGGTTTTATAAAAATAATGTATTCATATACATTTTTTATTTTTCATTTTTTTGAATGTAACTGTACTGACGTTTACTTTTGTAAAGAAAAAATATAAAATAGATCATTTCACAAATGTAAACACGGTTGCCAGATTTCCGACTGGCAAAAAAAAAAAAAAAAAAAAAAAAAAAGGTCTTCCACGTTGGCCCGGGCCAGTCAAAAGTAAATAAACACAGACCTACTTCTGTTTAATACGAAACATCGCAGTTCCGCATTACACAGAAGTAGCTCTGTTTTTGCAATGTTTTGATTGGCCTGTATACCGGTATATGGGCCAATCAGAAATCTCTAAACACGGAGCTACTTCTGTTTAATACGGAACTGCAATGTTCCGCATTAAACAGAAGTAGCTCTGTTTTGCGATGTTTTGATTGGCCCGTATACCGGTATACGGGCCAATCAAAAATCGCTAAACACGGAGCTACTTCTGTTTAATGCGGAACTGCAATGTTCCGCATTAAACAGAAGTAGCTCTGTTTTGCGATGTTTTGATTGGCCCGTATGCCGGTATGCGGGCCAATCAAAACATCACAAAACAGAGCTATTTCTGTTTAATGAGGAAATGCGATGTTCCGCATTAAACAGAAGTAGCTCTGTTTTGCGATGTTTTGATTGGCCCGTATACCGGTATACGGGCCAATCAAAAATCGCTAAACACAGAGCTACTTCTGTTTAATGCGGAACATCACAGTTCTGCATTACACAGAAGTAGCTCTGTTTTGCGATGTTTTGATTGGCCCGTATACCGGTATACGGGCCAATCAAAAATCGCTAAACACGGAGCTACTTCTGTTTAATGCGGAACTGCAATGTTTTACGTCAAGAAAATGAACAACAGCTACAATCATTCCCCTGCATAAGGGAGGGCCTTCTACAGACTCAGGCAATTACAGACCATTAAGTCTGACCAGCCTCATATGCAAAGCAATAGAATGACTTATCGTGGAATTAATCAATCAGTACATAGGGAACCTCCATACACTGGACCCATTTCAGTTTGAATTCATCAAGAGAAGGTCATGCTTACTCAACCTGGAGGATTTTTTTGAAAAAGTCACCAAAGGCAATGGATGAAGACAAAAAGGTACACACTGCATGCTCCCACCTGGCCAAAGCTTTTGACACACTTTTCCAGTCAGGCATAGTAGAAAAGCTAAATAAACTGGAAATAAACCCCTTTGTCATCCACTGGATTGCTAACTGGCTCACAGTTAGGATGCAGGTAATCAAAATAGGGGAAGTTACCTCCACATGTCAGCAGTGGAGTCCCCCAGAGTGGTGTGCTGGGACTTCTCCTGTTTGGCATCTATTATTCTAAAGTAAAAGAAATACCAAAGGGCTCTGGCTGACTAACTCTACAGATGACTTCAAGCTATCAGCAATCATTGAATCCCCAAAGGACTTAGCCATCTTGCAGGAAGGTTTGTCTCAAATAACTAACTGGTGCCAAAATCATGGACTGAAACTAAATGCCAAAAAATGTGTTATTGCATCCTTTGGGAAGTCATCTATTCCAGGCAACCACCATATTGACAATATGCCCCTAAGAGTTGACCTGGTTGTTTGGGATTTGGGAATTATATGGACAGTGAACTAACTTTTAACCAACATGTGTCTATTGTCCTATATTGTACAGCTTATAAGCAAACAGACTGTGTCTTGATCTAGGGATGTCATTGCCCCCCTTTACTCACCCCTCCTTAGGCCAGTATTGAATATAGTACTACCTTTGGCATGTATCACTCCATACATATGCAACAAGCAGAATGCCCACAGAGATACCTTGATCTGCAGGCAGAAATGAGAGCCATGTGGAAGAAAGATACCCAGACAGCTCCAATAGTAGTAGGAGCAACTGGTCTTATAAAAAAGAATTTACAGTCGTATTTAGATATGTTACCAATTCATGTAACATGGTACGAATTGCAGAAGGAGTCATTACTGGGCACATTATGGATGCTGTGAAGAGCACTACTGGCTAACATCAAAGATTGAAACAATACTAATTTCATGAACTTTAATTGTACTTTGACTTAGGAATGGGGTCCATTCCCATCATGGTATTAGAAACCCAGAAGATTTGGAGAAATTAAAAAAGACGAAACACCTTACTAAAAGGATACAAGGCCTAAGCAACATGTCTTACATGGACCAACTCAAAGCCCTGTCAGTATATTTAGTATTCTACAGAGTGCTAAGAAGGATGTCTATATTAGTTCGTTGAATGGCTATTCAATGAGCATCCATTCATCGAACACCTATTTATTGAAGCTGCTTTTCAGTGAACGGCAGATTTTTACTAGGGCATACCAGCAGTTGGCCACCGTCTGGAATTTGCCCTTTTCTCCACTATAGTGTGATCTCGGAGTTGGTATATTTAGTTAGGGGTGCATGGGGGGGTGCAGCCCCCCACCTTGGCAGGTTTTAAATTTTATATTTTTTTTTTGTGGTCACTTGGCTTGTTTACCTTAATGAAAATCTTCCATTCTTTAAGAGTGGCATTGATAAATAGGTACTAGATGAATGGATATTTGCTGAATAGCCGTTCGATGAACTGATATAGATCCGCTAAGAGGTGACCCATGTCTGGCATACAAGGTAGCCTCCAACCCATTACCTATGCATATGATATGATATGATATGATACTGCATACCAGCAAGTAAAATGGCATCAGAAATACACAGTCTAGGGATCTAAACCTCTTCTGTAATGTCAACAGAATGGTTTGGAGTGACAGGTATATCTCACAGAGGATAGCGCTGCTGTGGGACAGTCACATAAAATGAAGTTCATCCCTATCCATATTCAAGCACAACTTAAATCTATGGATGAGAAACAGAACATTTGCCCCAGGACTCCCCCCCATACTACAAATGGACAGAGGTAGATCCTAAATGCTTTATCACATGCATGGGTCCCCTCATATTATTTTTGGTATGATTCCAGTTATTCTCATTTGGGGTAACAAAGAAATTATGTACTCACCATAATGTTCCATCTGTGTTGTACATTTTCATTCTTCCTCAACCTATGGGTTCACATCTGATCCCACTGATCCGATTCTGCAGTTACAAAAGCTCATGGCAACTAAAAAACTCTCGAGGTTCTCCCTTACTTATAATGCACCAACCCCAAGTACCTCAGATTTTGTTTTCTAATAACAGCAGAAAGAAATATATGCAGTCATATAGAGAAAAGACTATATCCAAAGCTCAATATCAAGGAAGTGTCATCCTTTAACCATTCGTTCTTCCAGGAGTTTTGAAGGTAGGGGGTTGGTGGGAGGGGAGTTAAGGAATAATGAAAATGGACAACACAGATGGAATGTTATGAAGAGTACATAACTTCTTTATCTGATATTGCCAATTTTTATTCTGTCCTCAACCTATGGGACAAAGTCCCCAGGTACCTAAAGTCTCGGGTGGACTCAAGGAAGGACATTCCTGAGCACCACTGAACCAAATGATGCCCTACCTCTGTAGACAAGATCCAATTTGTAATGAGTAACAAATTTAGGGGGGGTAGCCCAAATTGCTGCTGCACAAATGTCATCCATGGACGCTCTAGACTGGAACACTGAAGAGGTTGCTATGGCATTAGTTGAATGAGCCGGTAATGGTTTCAATAAGGTAATCCCCAATTTGTTAGAAATGAAGGAAATTCAATCAGTCAGCCATCTGGCTAAAATTACTTTGGCAACTGTTTTCCCCAATTTTATTTCTGAAAATGAAACAAATAATCGATCAGTTTTCCTGATGTTTTTTATTCTATGTAAATAAAAACGTAATTGTCTGTTAACATCCAATAAATGTACAAATAAGTATGTACTCACCATAACGTTCCATGTTTGTAGTCCATCTCACCCTTCATTCTTACATATTGGTTCAGAGCTGATCCTTGGCTCCGACTCGGCCGATTACAAAGCTCGGAGTCTCTAAGTTGGCTCGTGGCAAGGTAGGTATCTCATAATGCACTAGTAAGAATTCCCAGATCTTGTTTGCTGCTGTCTATAAAAGTGATATAAAGTATTTCCACAAGGAAAAACAAAGATGAAAGGTCTCCAACCCTAAGGAAGATAGAAATTATCTTGTCTCCAGATCCTCCAAGGATACATGGACAGGGATAGGTGGGTGGGTTTTTAAGAATGAAGGGCGAGATGGACTACAAACATGGAACATTATGGTGAGTACATAACTTCTTTATGTTCTGTAGTCCTATCTCGTTTTCATTCTTACATGTGGGACAGCGTCAAAAGCACCTTTTTCTCAGGTGGCTCACAGGAATATACTTCTAAGAACCATGGAACCAAAGGAGGCTCTACCCCTGGAGGCCAAGTCCAATTTGTAATGAGTAATAAAGGTATGAGGTAGCCCAAGTTGCTGCTGCACATATACTGTCCATTGGAATTCTTGCTTGAAAAGCGGCAGATGTTGATATAGATCTGGTGGAATGAACTTTAATTTTAAATGGGAGTTCTTTGCCGTTAGAAGAGTAAATAAAAGATATGCAATTTGAAATCCAGTTTGATAACGTTATCTTGGTAACTGGCATTACTTTTCTCATCTCCGAAAAAGATACAGATAATTGGTCTGATCTCCTAAACTCTTTGGTTCTATGTAGATAGAACCATAACTGTCTGTATACATCAAAGTTAATGAAACTTATATTCCACTTTGTTTGTATGATTTGGAAAAAAAGACTGGTAATTCAATAGTTTGATTCATATTTGATTGAGAAGAAATCTTGGGGATGAAGGAAGGGTTAGTGCGAAGGGAAACTCTGTCTCTATGAAATATCAAGTAAGGAGGTTTGACTGAGAGTGCTTGCAGCTCTGACACTCTTCTGATGGACATAATGGCTACCAGAAAAATGGTCTTCCATGAAAGGAACTTTAAATCACATGTATGTGAAGGTTCAAAAGGTGGTACGGTAAGTTTTGAAAGAACAAAATGTAGATCCCAGGGAGATATAAGTTCTTGAAAAGGAGGTCTTAGTAAGGTAGTGCCTTTTAAAAATGATCTACACAATCTGTGAGCCATAAGATTAGGTTCATGTTGTCCCAAATGAAAATTGGAGATAGCTGCTAATTGAACTTTGATTGTAGCAGCAGCTGATTCCTGATGAAAAAGTTTGGTTAGAAGTTCTAATACTAAGGGAATGGAGGCTGTGTATGGATCTATGTTCCTAGCTTGTGCCCAGAGAGAAAATCTTTTCCATTTGCTAGCGTACAATTTTCTTGTAGAAGGTTTATGAGAAGATGTCAGGATATGTGTAACCACAGGGGAGAAATCATGAACCCTGACTAGGGATGGAAGTGGAGCAGCCACGCTGTCAAATTGAGGGTGTGGAGGCAGGGATGGAACGTGACTGACATATGTGTTAGAAGGTCTGTACTGGGTCCAGAGTCCATGGATCTTATAAAAGGTGAGGCCTGAGAAAGGGGAACCAAATCTGATGAGGCCAGTAAGGAGTGATGAGAATCATTCTGCTTCCCAAAGTTTTTGCTTTCTGGATGACTTTCGATATTAGCGGAAAGGGAGGAAAAGCATAAAGAAGTCCCGAGGGCCAGTTGGGGACAAGTGCGTCTGTCGATGTCTTCCGGGGGGATAGGTGCTGCATTTGGTGTTCATTGGGGTGGCAAAGAGATTGCAGCAAGGCTGTCCCCATTTGCGGAAAATCTGTTCCGCGACTTTCTGATTCAGACACCACTCATGAGGCATCAAGATTGCCCTGCTGAGCTTGTCGGCTATCACATTGGTTCTCCCCAGGATATGCATTGCAACTAGAAAGCTTTGGGAAGATATCACCCACTGCCAAACTCATAGAGCCTCTCAACATAGGGGGTAGGATCTGGTTCCCCCTTGTTTGTTTATATACCATACCACTGACATATTGTCTGATTGGATTACTTTTGTCCCCAGAGGAAGAAAGTCGTGAAGTGCTTGCAACACTAGTAGCACTGCTCTCATCTCTAGAACACTGATATGCAAGTGATCCTCGTGTTCTTGCCATGTGCCTTGGACTATCCTTCCTAGATAATGCCCCCTCAACCCTATCTGGGAGGCATCCGTGGTCACAGTAGCAATGAGTTGGTGAGGAATGAATGGTCTCCCTATTTTTAGTTGACTGTACTAGATCCACTAACAAAGGTCCTTTTTGCAAGATTCCATTATTAAAATGGGATGAGACAGAGGCAGTTGCTGAAGAGACCACTGGGAAAAAAATAGCCATTGTAGGTTTCTCATATGTAGTCTGGCTAGTGGAATTAGAGTTATGGTAGAAGCCATGGTTCCTAGAAGTTTGAGCACTGTCTTCGCTTTGACCTTGTGTTGGGGAAGCAGGCTGCATATTTGTTGTCTTAGATTTTGCACTCTGTCTGAAGGAAGGCGAGCCATCATTGCAACTGTGTCTATTTCTGCACCTATAAAAGTCACATATTGTGAGGGCAACAAGGCAGACTTTCCCAATTTATAGTAATGCCTAGCTGAGTGCAGACTCGGATGTTTGAATCTCTGGCTTTTAGAAGTAGGTGCCTGGTGGTGGCAGTCAGGAGCCAGTCATCCAGGCATGGAAACACTTGGAATCCAAGACGTCTCAAGTGAGCCGTTACTATCACCATGCATTTGGTGAACACCCTGGGGGCTGTGGTGAGACTAAAGAGCAGAGCATAAAACTGGTACTGACTCACAGCCAGAAGTGTAAATGACTCCTTGATGCCCTGTCCATTTTTATGTGGTAGTATGCATCTTGGAGGTCTATGGAGCACATCCAATTGTCTTTCCCTAACAGTGGGAGTATAGACTGCAGTGTGACCATTCGGAACTAGGACTTCTTCACTGATTCATTTAGCTTGCTGAGATCCAAGATGGGCCTCCAAGTCCCCTGTTTGTTTTGGCACTAAAAATAATCTGGAGTAAGTTCCGAATCCTATCTGGTCTGTGGGGACGGTTTGGATGACTCTCTTTTGAAGCAACATTTGGACTTCTATAGTTGCCTGATCCCTGTGATTGGGTGGAACATCTGGGATTTTCATGGTTAGATGAAGTGGAAAAGAGAACGGTATAGAGTATCCTCTGGAAATTATTCTTTGTACCCACTTGTCTTGTGTGATGTCATGCCAGGTTTCTGGGTACAAAGATAAGCGACCCCTGACTGGCTCCAGAGAAGTGCAGTCGAGCCCCATTTCAGTAGTACTGATAGGGACGTCCACAAAGGGAATCTCGACCACCCTGGTTTTGCAGACCCCCCCCCCCCCCGCCTCTAGGGTGACATCTACCATTATTTCCTCCTCCTCTGCCTCTGGAGAAAAAATAACCTTGTGTGTCTGGGAAAAATTTCTGAGATTTCTTGAACCACATTTTTCCAGCTTTCTGACCTTTAGGATATGGTCTAGAAGGGATGGAAAAATGTACTCCCATGGCAGAGAGAGTCTTCCCTTCCTGCTCGCATCTGGTGAGTGTGTCTTTTACCTTTGGTCCAAACAGAGAGGAACCGTCAAAGGGGGCATTGGTAAATGTAGATTTGAAGGGCTCTGCAAAGTTACATAAGCGCATCCAGGGGTGTCTCCTAAGGGAATCTCCTGAACCCGCTGCCCTGCTCACTCCATCTGCTGCGTAAGATATCAGCCTCATGGAGGAGTTAACAACAGAGTTTAAGGTGGACAACTGAGCAATAAACTTCTCAGGGACTCCTTCAGTTAAAGTACCTTGGAGAGTATCTCCTAGCTCTTTTAGGAGATCTCTTTGAAGCCTAGTGAAATGGGTGAGGTAATTCAGCGATCTGAGTGCAAAAGCCGCTGAAGAAAAAATACGCTTCCCGTATCTGTCCATCGTTCGAGACTCTTTGTTCGGTGGGTGGACAGATGAGGAACTTTCTGCTAGTTCCTTCTTTGTGGCTGTTGCCACCACCATGGCATCTACAGGCACACCTTTGGTCAAAAACGCTTTTTCTCTAGGAGCTGAAAGAAATTTGTTTGGCCTTCTGGGGACTGGTTCCATGGCATCAGGAGTTTCCCACTCCTTTCGACTCACCAAATCTAACAGCTCATCAAAGGTGGAGACACCCAAGAGGCTGAAGGTTGAGACCCAAAAGCTTTCAGGTACACTGACTCCTCATCAAAAGGGGTGATGGTGGGCCAGCTGCCTCTCTGTTTCAGGATCTCTAGGATATCTAGGAAAGAGATATCATCAGAGGATGACCTAGGGGAGCCTTCTGACTCCTCGAGGTCAGTGTCAGAGGTGATGGACTCATCAGAGGAGTCTACGTGCTTTCTCTTGCAAGTTCTCTTCTGAGGAGGCTCCTCAGAAGGGTTTTCTGGGGAGGTCTTGGAAGACTGGGGGCCACCCAAGGGGGGCTCCTGAGGCTGTGGGTCTCTGCTGTCAAGAGAGAGAGAGAGATGGTGCTAAGACAGAGGTCAGAGCTTGAGGACGAGGAGCACCAGTGCCCTTGTGTGGAGCTGAAGATCTAGACAGCACACTCCTCATCATCTAGAAGGCAGATCTCCCCGGCTCCGAGGACACCACCGGTTCCAATGAAGCAGAAGTAGCCCTCGGCTCCGGAGCGATTGGCTCTGAGACAGATGTAGGATCCAAGCTCAGTCAAGCCGACCCACCAAGAGGTAGGCTCAGAACCAAAGAAGTTCGGGTCCAAGCATCCCCATCAGGACCAACTGGTGAGCTTTGGCTCCTAGACACCAGGGACGGCATTGAAGATGTTGGAGCGGAACTCGGCTCAGAGACAGACAGTTGGGGTGCTGGAACCAACAGTTCCACAACACTGATAGCTCTGGCTCCGAAAGACTGGCATGGCTAGAAGGAGGAACAGAAGCAGGTAATACGGCATTAGATGTCTCCGGAACCAATTGGGTCGGAGCCGACAACATATTTGCTAGCGCCGATGACTTCAAAAGTCTAAGCACCTCCCTCTTGACATCTTCCTCAGAAAGACTCCTGGAGGATCTGGAAGACAAGGTAGGGGATCGAGATCTCTGCAAAACTGGAGATCTGAGTGTCTGGGATACCGGTAATAAATCTCTCAACCGGCTCCAAGGTATGGGTGCAGCTATCGGCTCCAAAAAACTTGGGGCTGAAACTGGACGGTCTATGTCAATAACTTCAACCATCTCCGAAGGCAGAGGAGCCGAACAGGTAAAAGGTTTGTCAATTTTGGCAATTTTCTCTGGAGGTCCTGATTTAACAGTCAGTGTAGGAGACTGTCTTTTCACCGACTTGACCTTCTCTTTTTTAGTAGAGGGAGACCTGGAATGAGCAGAGGGAGAACTGGCTAAGTCCTCCTCAAAGGAAGGTTTAAGGAGACCTTTCAAGATCTGTTTGTTCTTCTTTTCCTGGAGAACCCTGGAACTAAAAGAGTGGCAAAAAGTACATGTCTCCTGTAGATGTATGGCTCCCAAACAATAGACACAAATATTATGCCCGTCAGTCAAGGAAATTTTTTGTGAGCATTTTAAGCATTTCTTGAAACCCGAAGGTTTATGGTCTTTAGTGTTTCCTTAGACATACTACCACAACAACAATCACAGACTATAAGCTTAGAAAGATAAAGAAGAAAGGACAAGGTCCTCTAACTTAAACGGGCCTAGCCCTACTCAAGGAAACAACACTAGGAAGAAAGACAACAGAGGACTAGGTCCACTAACTTAAATGGGCCTAGTCCTGCTGAAGAAACAAAACACAAAGGAGAAGGCAATAGAGGACTAGGTCCTCTAACTTAAATGGGCCTAGCCCTGAGGAAACAACACACAAGTGAAAGGCAATAGAGGACTAGGTCCTCTAACTTAAACGGGCCTAGCCCTGAACAAAGGGGTAGGCGAGATAGAAAACAAACAAGCAAAAGATAAAGGCTAGAATAGGTCCTAACTAAAAAACAGACCTATGCCTAAGAAAATTTAATTAGCACACAGAAACGAAGGGATACCACTAAAGAAAGGCCTGCAGAAGCGACGGCCAACAATTTGCAACAACAATTTGCAATAAACTTCAAAAACACACTAGCTAACTACTACAGATAACAAACTGTATGCTATTAATACTACACTAACTATTATAGTCAAAAAACAATTACTACAAAATCTGAATAAGCAAAAAATTCCAACTTAGCCACGGCCAAGAAAAAGAGCACTTCTGAACTCGTAGTTGCGGCAAATGAGATCTGGGGATTCTTACTAGTGCATTATGGGATACCTTCCTTGCCACGAGCCAACTTAGAGACTTCGAGCTTTGCAATCGGCTGAGTTAGAGCCGAGGATCGTCTCCGAACCAATATGTAAGAATGAAGGGTGAGATGGACTACAAACATGGAACGTTATGGTGAGTACATAACTTCTTTTTACATTTATTGGATGTTAACAGACAATTACATTTTTATCAGAAGTAATTGCTACTAGAAATACTGTCATCCAGGAAAGATATTTCAGGTCACACAGCTGCTGGTTCAAAGGGGGGTTGGGTAAGAGCCTGCAGTACCAAATTCAGGTCCCATGGGGGAGTAATGTCTTTAAAAGGAGGCCTTAAAAGAGGAATGCCTTGCAAAAAGGCTTTGCAGAGTTTATGAGAGGCAACAAAATCATCTTCAAATCCAATGTGAAAATTCAATATTGCTGCTAAATGGACCTTAAGTGTCAAGGAACTAGCACCTTCTTTAAAAAATAGAGCTAAAAATTCAAGGATGTTATGTTTTTATTTATTTATTTTTATTTATTTTACATTTGTTTACCGGGAAAGTCCGACTGGACAACAAGTCCATTTTCAGCGGAGGCCCACAGAGAAAAGCTCCAAGACTTACAGAGTATGCAAACCATTTCTAAAAATTACCAAAATTACAATATTATAAAGCGATTAAAATGGATTAATAATCCATGATTGCAATTGGAAGGTCAAAAAAAAAATCATACTGACATACAGATTAAACATATAGCTCTATATACAGTATTTACAGGACTGGACAATATATACAAGTTTGAACTAAAAGATATGCAATGGAAACTGGTTAGTGAGAGTGTAGAAGAGTTAGTAGAATTGTCAGTTAGCTAGGATATGGGAGCTGAAAAAGGGTCGACATTATTTTGATGTGCCCAATAAACAAAAAAGAAGTTATGTACTTACCATAATGTTCCATGTGATGTGTTCATCTCGCCTTTGTTCTTACACACGGGTTCGGAGCTGATCATCGGCTCCGAGTCGGCCGCATCGCAAAGCTCTGCATCTTAGAGAAGCTCGAGACCAGACTATATCCCATAATCCTCCCTGCTATTCCTCAGATCTAGTTTGTGAGAAACCAGACCGCTAACCCTCACCTTGGTGCAAGACATACACATTCACACGGATATCAATGAATATCCTCTGGCTATAATAAGTAATGCCTATGGGCGGTGAACTATATCCTAATGAGGACACAGACCAATGAACCCGAGAAAGAAGTAAGAAAAATCCCGACCAGACTCTAGTCTTACCTGTTCTTCCATAACATGTGAAGGGGGGGGGGAGGAGGGAATGTAAGAACAAAGGCGAGATGAATACATCACATGGAACGTTATGGTAAGTACATAACTTCTTTATGTGAAAGTGTTCAATCTTGCCGTTTGTTTTTACACACAGGTAGCGTCCCTAGCTCCGTCACCCTGGGTGACTCATGGAAGAATGTTCCTGAGCACAGTGGAACCAAAGGATGTCCTGTCCTTGGAGGTCCTGTCAACCTTATAATGAGTGATAAATGTATGAGGTTTAGCCCAGGTAGCTGCTGCACAAATTGTGTCCAAAGGTAAGTGAGCTGCATGAGCCAAGGAAGTGGACATGGACCTGGTAGAATGAGCCTTAGGCTTGAAAGGTAATGACTGATTCTTAATAGAGTACACAAATGCTATTCAATCGGAAAGCCATTTAGATAAGGTATGTTTCGTGACTGCCATACCCTTTTTGTTGTCTGCAAATGAGACAAACAGCTGATCTGACTTTCTGTGATCTTTAGTCCTGTCCAGGTAAAATCTTAGCTGTCTATGAACATCCAACTTGTGCAGCATATACTCCAGTTTGTTTGTATGATTTTTGAAAAACGTGGGGAGCTCTATGGATTGGTTGATATTTAGGACAGAATATTCCTTGGGAAGGAATGACGGGTTTGTATGCAAAGAGACTCTATCTGGGTGAAAGATCAAGTACGGTGGCCTGACTGACAATGCTTGTAGCTCTGATACTCTTCAAGCTGAAGTGACCACCACGAGAAATAGTGTTTTCCACGATAAGAACTTTAGGAGGCAGGATGAAGTTGGTTCGAAGGGAGGTAACATCAGTTGTGACAATAACAAGTTCAAATTCCATGGGAAAAAGGGCTCCCGAATGGGTGGACGAAGGTGGAAGGTTCCTTTCATAAAAGCCTTGCAAAGCCTGTGAGACATAATAGAAGAGCCCTCCTCACCAATATGAAAGTTAGATATAGCTGCCAACTGTACTCTCAAGGTGGAAGTTGAGGCCACTTCGTGAAAGAGAATTGATAAGAATTCCAGAACTTTGTGTAGTGGAGCTACCAAGGGATCTATGTGTTGGCTTGACGCCCAATACACGAAGAGTTTCCATTTGCTTCTGTAAAGCTTTCTGGTGGAGGCTTTATGAGAGGCAACCAGAATGTGTTGAACTGCCGGAGAAAGAAGATCTGACCTGGCTAGAGAGGGAAGCGGAGCAGCCAAGCTGTCAGTTTGAGGGATTGGAGAGATGGGTGAGGGACTCCCGACGAATGAGTCAATAGATCTGGTACTGGGTCCAGAATCCAAGGTTCCTCCTTTTGATGGGCTCGAAGAAAGGGAAACCATATCTGCCAAGGCCAGAATGGAGCTATGAGTATTATCGTCCTTTCCAGGTTCCTGGCTTTCTGTAGAAATTTGGGAATCAACGGGGTAGGAGGGAATGCATACAGGAGACCCAGGGGTCAATCGTGCACCAGTGCGTCCCTGGGAACATCCCCCGGAGGGGGTAGAAGGGCAAAGTAGCTTCTGCATTTGGCATTCAACGGGGATGCAAACAGATCATAGCAAGGCTGGCCCCATCTGCGGAAGATCCTGTCCGCCACCTGTGGATTGAGGGACCACTCGTGAGGTAACAGGATGGCTCTGCTCAACCTGTCCACAATGACGTTGGATGACCCCGGGATATGTGTTGCCACTAGAAAGCGACCCGTGGACTCTGCCCATTGCCAAATTCTCATGGCCTCTCTGCATAATGGGTAAGACTTGGTTCCCCCTTTCTTGTTTATGTACCAGACCACAGACATGTTGTCCGTCTGAACTGCCACTGTTCCCAGAGGTAAGAGAGCTTGGAAGTGTTGCAACGCTAGGTACACCGCCCTCAACTCCAGAACATTTATGTGCAGGTTGTACTCCATGTTGGACCATTCCCCTTGGACTGTTCTTCCTTGAAAAAGTCCCCCCACCCTATCAGAGAAGCATCCGTGGTTATTGTGGCCGTCGGGTTGGGTAGGACAAACGGACGACCCATTGTGAGGTCCTGACTGTTTACCCACCATGAAAGATCTCGTTTGCAAGAGTTTGTTATTAGTATCTTGTGCAATAAGGGTAGCTGCTGGAATGGTCATTGCGCGAAAAGCAGCCATTGGAGGACCCTCATGTGCAATCTCCCCATGGGAACTGTGATCAGAGACGCTGCCATTAGTCCCAGAACTTTTAACACTAGCCTGGCTGGGGCTTTCCTGTTCTGAAGAAGAAGAAGAACCTGTTCTTTGAGGGCTGACGCCCTTAGTGGAGGAAGCTTTAACAGTGTTAACCATGTATCTAGGTCTGCTCCGATGAATGAGATATGCTGTGAGGGCAATAAGGCAGATTTTTTGAAATTGATTGAAATTCCTAAGTGGGAACAAAGGTCGACTGTGTAGTCTCTGGCTTGAACAAGACGATGCCTGGTGGTGGCGGTGAGGAGCCAGTCGTCCAAATACGGAAACACCCGGAATCCTTGTCATCTCAAGTGAGACGCCACTACTGCCATGCATTTGGTGAATACCCTGGAGCTGAGGTGAGTCCAAAGGGCAGAGCTCGAAATTGAAAATGACTGGCTTCCAGCCGGAAGCGCAGGTGATCTCTGGACGGCCTGGCCATTTTGATGTGGTAGTACGCGTCCTTGAGATCTATCGAGCACATCCAATCGTCCTTCTGTAAGAAGGGAAGGATCGACTGTAGCGTGACCATCTGGAACTTTTCCTTCCTTATGAAGGTGTTGAGATTGCTGAGATCCAAAATCGGTCTCCAGTCCCCTGTCTTCTTTGGAACTAAAAAGAACCTTGAGTAAGTTCCGGATCCTCTTTGGTCCGCCGGGACTGGCTGGATGACTCTTTTTTCGAGCAGCTTTGAAATTTCTACAGCTGTTGGACCTCGCAGATGGAGTGGCACATCTGGAAGTCTCTTTTGTTGAGGTGGTGTGGACGTAAAGGGAATTATGTATCCTCTGGTTACTATGCTTTTTACCCAAGAATCTGAAGTAAGATTTAGCCAGGCCTGTGGGTATAAAGCCAAGCGACCCCCGACCGCCTCCAGAGTAGGATAGTTGGGCCTCCATTCAGGAGTGCTGGAAGGGCTTCCCAGAGACTGTATCCCTGTCGCCCTGATTTTGCGGGCCCCCTCTGCCGCCAGGGCAGCGTCTTCCATTTCTTCCCCCTCCTCTGCCTCTGGAGGGGGCATCACCCTGTGTGGCTTGGAAAGATCCCTGAGTCTTACGGAACCACATTTTTCCACCTCATTGCCCTTTGGGGTACGGTCTAGATGGAGCGGAAAAACGGACCCCAACAGCAGACAGGGTCTTCCCCTCTTGCTCACACCGAGTTAGAGTCTCCTTTACTTTGGGCCCAAAGAGTGTGGCACCATCAAAGGGGGCGTTGTCAAAGGAAGACTTGAAGGCTTCCGCAAAGGAGCACAGCCGCATCCAGGATTGTCTATGGAGAGCAATCGCTGAAGCTGCAGGACTACTCGATCCTTTGGCCGCATATGAGATGAGCCTCATGGATGAGTTTGCTATTGAAGTAAGGGTGTTGAGTTGTGCTGTCACCTTATCTGAGACAGCAGCATCTGTGTTACCCTGGAGGGTATCTCCCAGTTCCTTAATGAGATCCCTCTGTAGACGTGTAAAATGTGTCAAATAGTTTAGCGAACGCATGGAAAAAGTCGCTGAACTAAAAATGCGCTTCCCATATCTGTCCATAGTCCTAGAATCCTTATTAGGAGGATGAACAGAAGAGGAAGACTCAGACATTTCCTTCTTTGTGGCCGCCGCCACCACCATAGCGTCGACCGGAACTCCTTTAGTGAGATAGGCCTTATCCTGGGGGGCCGTGATAAATTTGTTTGGTTTTCGGGGGACCGGCTCCACTGTGTCCGGTGTTTCCCACGCCCTTCGCGCGATCAAGTCCATCAATTCATCGAAGGGTGGGGTCACTCAGGAGGTAGAAGGTTGAGCCCCAAAAGCCTTCAGCAACACCGACTCATCCTCAGTGGGGGCTAGGGACTGCCAATCACCCCTCTGTTTCAAGATCTCCAGGATGTCTGCAAATGACACATCCTCAGAGAGGGATCGTGGGGATCCCTCTGCCTCATCCAAATCAGTGTCAGACATTAGAGATTCCTGTGGGGAATCAATGTGCCTCCTCTTGCACAATCTCTTCCTCGGAACCTCATCAGAGGGGGCTTCTGGTGAGGCCTCCGAGGAACAGGGAGCACCCTCTGGGGCTGGCTGAGGCAATGGGGCTCTACGCTTAGGGTGAATCGTGGGAGCAGAAACAGAAAGTGGCCCTTTAGGGGAAAGAGAAGACGCCTCCGATGAAGTAGTTATCTGAGCAGACAATACCTTCCTCATACGGTTGAAAGCCCCCGAGCCCCGGGCCGAGGACTCCTCCGGTTCCGAAGAACGCGGAAGCATCAATGACATCAGAACCGTGGGCTCCGACCCCGAGGACGGAGCCGAACCAATCTGCGCCGAGGCCCCGAGAGGGAGAGTCGGCACCGAAAATTCAGTACGACTCGGTCCCGGAACCAAGGAGAGATCGTCAGCTCCGCGACTCCCCTACGGGCTCCGAAGGAGTCGAAGTCAATGGTGCCGATTGTGCAATGGACGGGTTCGGCACCGAGGGCTCCACTAGCATTGGTTCGTCCTCTCCCAGCTCCAAAGACTGGATGAGTCTCGAAGGAGGACCTGTTGGAGACATGGGGAGGCCTTCTAGTTTCGACACCAACTGGGACGAAACCGCAATCAGCTTGGAAAGGGCCGTGTTTTCCATTAGTTTCTGCATGACATGATCCACATCAGTATCGGATAATGGTCTGGAAGACCGGGTCGAAGGGGCCAAAGACGGCACCAACCGAAGAATCGACGGTGGAGGTAGCTCCGACACCGGTTCCAAGACCTGGGGCTCGGTGAAAGATAACCGTTCGATGCTCTGCCCCGAGGTCTGTGGAACCGGCGAACGAATCTTTGAAGATGAGCTCGGAGCCGATGACATGGGCTCCGACATCTTCGACATCTTCAACCCCTTTGAAGACTTAGAAGCCTGGTCGGATTTCTCCAAGGCCTTCTGAAAGTCAGGTTTAAGTAAACCCCTGTCAATAAGCTTCCTGTGCCTCTCTGTCATGACCCACCCGCTAAAGGAATGACAGATGGAGCAATCCTCCTGCAAATGGAGAGGGCCAAGGCAGTAGACGCAGGAAGCGTGATTGTCAGTGATGGACATTTTCTGTCCACACTGACACCTCTTAAAGCCAGATTTGGCTTTCTCCGACATGGTACAGTCAAGTCCAAACACTGAAAACAGTGAAAAATAGAAGGATAGAAAAACTAGCCAACAATAACTATATATATAAGCAGTACACAACAAGGCTATAATAACACACTATTAGAACAAAGTCAGAGTTCTGACAGAAAACTAGTAGGCCGAAGCCCAAAATCTATGTATCTAAAGTATAAATATATAAGATATATATCAAAACACACGCACACACACACACTCTCTATACTATCTATCTAATGTTAAAGATAAAGTTTTGTTAAAGATTTTCAAAGAAAAATTGCTTATCTCAAACGATAAACTAAATTGCTCTCTGTCCCGAGTTCTCCTCGACCGATCTGTTGCAGCGGCAAACTAGATCTGAGGAATAGCAGGGAGGATTATGGGATATAGTCTGGTCTAGAGCTTCTCTAAGATGCAGAGCTTTGTGATGCGGCCGACTCGGAGCCGATGATCGGCTCCGAACCCGTGTGTAAGAACAAACGGCGAGATGGAACACTTTCACATCATCCTTTTACTGGAGTAGAGTTTATGCATAGAAGGTTTATAAGAAGATAAAAGTATATATCAGACATGGGAAGACAGCATAGGTTGTCTGGCTATTAATGGAATTGGAGAAGCCAAGCGATCAGCCTGAGGTTTGATACATCCAGATGGATCATTCCTGTTGGGTGAGACAGGAGGTCTGGAGTCGGATCCAGAATCCAAGGTTCGAGAAGAAAGTGAAGCCAAAGGAAGGGGAACCAAATCTATCGAGGTCAGTAAGGTGCAATAATGATGACTTTGCTCTTCAACATGGCAGCTGTCTATAAAAATTTTGCAATTAGTGGCATAGGTAGATGGGTGTATAGTAGACCAGTGGGCCAGTCATGAAGTAGAGCATCCCTTGGTGATTCTCCCTATGGGGGGATTAGGGCAAAGTAGTTGTTGCATTTGTTGTTTAGGGGAGATGCAGAAAGATAGCAGCAAGGCTGATTCCACCGGTGGAAAATCATTTCTGTCATGTTTTTCCTGAGAGACCACTCATGAGGGAAAAGAATGTACCTGCTCAGTTTGTCTGCTATCACTTTAGACTTTCTTGGAATATGCATTACTATAAAAAAGCAGTTGGATGACATCCACTGCCACACCCTCAGAACTTCTCGACACAAGGGGTAAGATTTGGTCCCTTCTTGTTTGTCGATGTATCAAACTACTGACATATTGTCTGTTTAAATTGTAATCATCCCCTGAAGGGAGAGCATCCTCAAAGACTTGCAACACTAAAAGCACTACTGTCATCTCTAGGACACTGATGTGCAAGTTGGCATCTTCAGGTGGAGGGGGGCAACTGCCTTGGACTGTTTTCCCCAGAAAGTGCCCCCACACCAAAACTGGGAAGTGTCCGTGGACACTATGGCTTTGGGCTGTGAGGGTATGAATGCATGTCCTTGTAGAACATGATCTGATTGAATCCACCACATGAGATCTCTCATGCATATGTGGATGATTCAGAGTAGACATGGGTTGACAAAGTATCAACCATTGTGTGGCTAGCATCCATTGAAGAATTCTCATGTAAAATCTGGCCAATGGTACTAGTGTTACTGCTGTTGCCATAGATCCCAGAGCTTGAAGGACCAAGGGGATGAAATCTTGGTATTGCAGATGATCTTTTTGACGTCTGATCTTATTGTTTGAACTTTGTAGGGGGGGAGTGAAGCTGTGGCTGATTTTGCGTTAAGTAGTGCTCCCATGAATTCTAAACTTTGAATTGGTTCTAGATGAGATTATGGTTTTCCACAGAAGCAGCATGTTTTGAGAATCTGGTCTCTTGCCTTTAACAGTTGATGCCTAGTCGGCTCAGAAATGAGCTAGTTGTCTAGATATGGAAACACCCTAAATTCCTGCAGTCTCAAGTGAGCTAATACTACTGCCATGCACTTGGTAAACACCCTGGGGGCTGTAGTGAGACCAAATGGCAGAACTCTGAACTGATAATGACTGGCTCCCAGCCGGAAGCATAAGAACCTTCTGGATCACCTGTTCATCTTTATGTGATAGTATGCATCCTGAAGGTCTATCAAACACATTCAGTCATCCTTTCACAAAAAGGGAAGAATGGACTGAACCGTGACCATCCAGAACTTGGTGCATCAAACTGACTTGTTCAAGCTGCTGAGATCTAAAAATGGTCTCCGGTCCCCTGTTTTCTTTGGCAATAAAAAGAATCTTGAGCAATTTCTGGATTCTGTCTAGTCTGGGAGGACCTCCTAGATGTCTCTTTTTTTCTAGAAACTTTTGTACTTGAATTGATGCCTGTTCTCATTGACTGGGTGGGACATCAGGGATTTTTCTGGAAGGGGGAGGAGAAAGGGTAAAGAGTATTATATAAACTCTAGAAATGATCCTCTGCACCCAAATATCTTTTGTTATTTCTAGCCAGGCTCTCTCGTTCAGGGATAAGTGATCCCCGATTGCCTCCAGAGAAAGGCAATCAGGCCTCCTTTCAGGAGTGCTGGAAGGATCTGTCAAAGAATGAATCTCTGGACCCTTGGTTTTGTGGGCCACCTCTGCCACTGGGGTGGTGTCTACCATTCAAGTTCCCCCCTTTACCCCTGGGCGAACCTCCTCCACATGTGTCCTAGAAGTTCCCTGGGACTTCTTGAACCACATTTTTCCAGTACCTCTTTGATTCCTGAAAAAGGATCTTTGAGGGGGTGGAAAAACATACGCCATGGCAGACAGGGTCTTGCCATCCTTCTTACACCTGGATAACGTGTTTTTTACCTTGTGGCCAAATAAAGATGAGCCATCAAAAGAAGCATTGATGAACAAAGGCTTCAAGGGCTCAGCAAAATCACATAAGCGTATCCAGGCATGCCTTCTTATGGAAAAGCCTCCACCTGCTGCCTTTGAGGTTCCTTCAGCTACGTGCGAAATGAGCTTCATGGAAGAATTGGAAATTGATTGCAGGGTAGCCAACCGAGAAGTCACAGATGCTTGTGCTTCTTCAGAAAGGGATCCTGAGAGGATGTCTGACAGTTCTTTAATCAGTTCTTTAACCTGGTGAAATGTGCCAAATAGTTCAGTGACCTTAAGGAAAAGGTCAGTGAAGTATATACATGCTTCCCAAACTTGTAAATTGCCCAAGACTCCTTGTTGGGTGGATGGATAATGGAACTCTCCTTGGCAAGTTCCTTCTTAGTGGCCAGTGCCATGACTATGGGATCAACAGGCACACCCTTTGTCCAAAACTGTTTGTCCTCTGGTGCTGTCATAATTTTATCAGGTCTCCAAGGTATTGGTTCAGTGGTGTTGGGGTCCTTTCATGTCTGCAGAGAGATTAACTCAATGAGCTCATCGGCAGGTGGTATCACCCAGGAGGTAGACAGGTCAGTGCTGAAAGCCTCTAGGAAAACAGACTTCTCAGACAAAGGATTACTGGGCTTTCACCCACCTCTCTGTTTCAGGATTCAGGGATGTCTCCAAAAGAACCATCTTCAGGAGGTTATCATGGGGACCCTGCACTTCGTCAAAGTCTGTGTGTTCTGTGATGGAGTCCTCTGGGGAGTCTAATTGCTTCTTCCTGCACATTTTCTTCTTAGGGATTTCCTGAATGGGATGCTCTGGGGAGGTATCAGAAGAAGTTGGAACACCCTGCTGGGAAGCCTAGGATTTCAGTACTAGCTGCCCCTGTGTAAAAGATGGGTGAGACTCCAAGCGCAGTGACATCAAAGCTGCAGACTGATGATCTGAGGGGGTAGGAACCATCTGTGTTGCTGAGGCAGACAATGCTCTCTCCATGACATCAAAGGCAGACTTCCCCAGAGAGGGAGAGGACTCTGGATCTGAAAAAACAAGCTTTTGGATCTTTGTCCCTCCCTGCTCTGAAGACAACCCCCCGCCCCCCAAGGCAGAGGCCAGAGCAGAACTAACCTGTGACAGGGGTCCAAGGTGCAGAGACGACTGCCACAACTTCAGAGTTAACTCCAGCACGTTGAATCCAACAGGTTATCCTCAGTTCTAAGAGCCCTCTGGATCTGACTGAACTGATGCTCAGAGCAAAGCTCAGATTGGAGGATAAGAGTATGCTCTGATCTGAGAGAGACGGAACTGGACAGCTGAGATCCTAGGACTCTGAGACCATGGTAGGAATCAGAGGAATTGATAGAGAGTGTGTAGTGGAAGATCAGACCTCCTGACCCAAAGGGATGGGAGCTGAGGAGATACCTGTCAGGCTGTGCAACAAGAGAATTCTTCTCACCAATTTCTCTACATCTTCTTCCATTAGACTCTTGGAAGTGCGGGTGGGTAATATCGAAGGGAACCTAGGTCTCTCTAAAAGAGGGGAAAAAACCCTAGAGGGAACTGGGTCCACTGAAGAAGAATATCTAGTCCTTGGGAGGTAAATGATACTGGAAGTCAAATCAGATAATTTCTGTGTTGGACCCGAGAAAGTCTAATCCAACGAATCTTTGCTAATCTTTATTTTCAAATCTGATAATGAGGTCATTTCCAATGAATCTCTTTTCTTTAGCTTCAGATCTGAGGTTGGAATCTGATCTGATAGCTATTTTCTTTCTAGGATCCAAAGGAGAGGTTGGATCCGAAAGAGGCCTTCTCTTAGACTTCTCCAAACTCTTTGATGAAGAAGAAGAAGAGTTTGGGAAGAAGATTTAGTCATTTTTGAATTCTCAGAGGATGGAGCTCCAGATAATGCCTCAAAGGAAGACGGCAGTAACCCTTTTAAAATCAACTTGTTTTTGCATTCAACTAGGTCTCAAGGGCTAAAGCATGACAAATGGAGCAGTCCTCTTGAACGTGCAGTGGTCATAAATAGTATTAGATGTTTTTTAAACCCAGCTGGGCCTTTCTCTTTTTTCCATCATTTTAACACTAGCAGGAAAAATGCCAGATATTCAACAAGTAAGAAACAGATAAATTTTACATATATATGTGTATGTATATAATATATATATATATATATATATAATCCGCGGTGGTGGTGCTGCGGTAGCGTTGTCACCTCACAGTATGACGCTGACCTGTTCGACTCTCAGCTAGAGCGTTTTCTGCATGGAGACATGCGTGAATGGGTGTACCTTCGTTGAAGGTTGTGCATTAGGGCTGGCAACTCAGCATGTAAAAATCAACTGCCAATCATTAGCGGACCAGAGTTCCGCTGTGGCGACCCCTAACCGGGAAAAGCCGAAAGACACAACAACATATAAGATTTTTTTTTAGTAGAAAAACAGTGAGACAGGAAAAGAAAAACTATGGTAAGTAAAGGCTACACAGATTGTAGAGGGAAAAGGAATACTAATAATAGTATTCAAGGTACAAAAAATGTAAGAGAGGAAGAAAAGGTACAGAATATATTAAAACTGGGAACAAAATCTGCAATATAGTCAAGTGGAAGGTAAGGAAAAGAAGAGAACCTAAGAATTTAAAGGTTTTAACTATAAAGGAGATACAGTTATGAAACCTAAAGACTTATCTGCTCAAGAGCAATGGTCACCACGTCTTTTATGTATAGTGGCAAACAAAATCTGTGGTACTTGGGGTTGGTGCGTTAATAGTAAGGGAGAAGCTCGAGAATTTTTTGGTTACCACAAGCTTTTGTAATGGCTAAGTTGGATCTGAGGGATTGGATCTGAACCTATAGGTTGAGGACAGAATGAAAACTGACAACATCAGATATATAATTATCGACCATGGGATGGGTAAGACCAATCTATAATCAAATGGGATAGGTTATTTCAAGCACAAAAAGGGAAACTAGCTAGGCATAAAATGGCCTCAAGGGCAGTTACTCAAATATTTACCTGTGAACCTATAAGAGAAATCCTATATGCAGCATTCTAATATCATATGTGAGAAACCAGTTAAGGCAGTTAACACTTCTAAGACCAAAAAAGAAGAAACAGGCAGGATTTCTGAGTTAAAAGGCAACTTTCAAGCCAAAGAAAAATCTACCATATGAACTAATGCTTAAGTGATTGATCTGGAATACCGAATGTAAGACTGCGAGTTTGGTACTAATAACAGAATAACTGAATGCAGAATCAGACATGATCAAGTAAGAGGTAGACTATTAAGTACTAACAACGTGACACACTTCATAAAATGTTAGAAGTATGCAGAGTGAGTGAGCTTTCAAGCATACAGCTTAAAAGGATGACTGCAGGACTGAAAGCAGGTAAAATAAAAGCTGTGAGTGACAGAGAGAGCAAAACAATGACCAAATTTGGTAAAAATAATAAAAATAAAAGTGAAAATACTGATGATCATATGGTGCTTAAGGTGGTACCTGGTAATAAACAAGCAGGTAGAAGGTATGACCAGTGTAAGCAATGTTGTTACAGCCATGGGAAACCACATTATGAAACAATCTGTCAAGACTGTAGGTTATGTGGAGGCCAGAGTAAGTTCAGGAAGATCTGCAGCAGCTGACGAAGTGTTACAGCAAGATCTGAGAAGATGCAGCATCTTTTCACGCATATTCCAAACCTGTCAGATATAATAGAACCCCTCACAAAGCTATTAGAGCATCATGCTGCATGGTTTTAGCCCATAAAACAAGAAAAAATAGAGGATTATATCAGGTCGCCAATCCTAACCATCTGATTATGTGTTTGAGATATGAATACCAAAAAAATTCATCTCACAACTCCATTGACATTCCTTGTATTGCATGGATGTTTATCTGTTCATAGGTGCATAGAAGATTACTAGGCTAACAACTTAAGAGCCTTCACAAGCCTAGCCAATATAACCTGATTTTACCTGATATACGGCTCCCTAGGTGCAAGAGGATGGCCTGAATTTGTGCCTGTGCATTGAGCATCTTACAGAATGCCCCTGTCCATATGGGTCCATGTACTACAAGTTACTGTAAAAAAATGCTAAGTGTTTTGCTAGCTTTCAAAGCCATAAAACATTTAGCGAGCACTGACAGAAAGAGTGTAACAAAGTCCCTTACATTTACACTCACCTTTTATACCTCTCAACTGTCCAGAAAATGCAGTTCTATTGTATGAAGCAGACAGAAAGCATATGAACCAAGATCCTTGACTGATGGTCAAATACAATGCTCATACTGAAAAGGTAATATTGGCCATATTTTTTGGTTGTCACAAATTCAATGGCTACATCTATGATAAATGAAACACTGTGGAAACAGATCTTAAGCTGTTCAGAATATATTAAAAAAATCTGTTTAGAAAGCTCCAGTAAATCTACAAAGGATGTTATTGCCTCTGAAAATATATGGTCAGCAAATTCAGTACAAACCAGGTAGGCAATATGCAGCAATTAGAAAGACCCCAAAAGTATCTCACCAAGAGGATCAAGGGTCTCAAACAGATGCCATATGCTGCTCGGTTAAAAAAACTCCAGCTCTACTCAGTTGCATACCGCCTACTTCGAGGCGATCTATGCCTGACATACAAAGCTATGTCAAATCCAGAATTAATGGACATGCTCCACCTCAGTAAATCTAAATCCCTTAGAGCCACACGCTTGAGGGACTTAAACCTCAGCACAGAAATAAATAGAACTTGCTGGAGGGACAGGTTCATAACCCAGAGGCTCCCTTCGCTCTGGAATAGAATTCCAGTTCATGTGAGGCAGAGCACCTCACTGAATCTCTTCAAGAAGAATCTCGATAGGTGGATGGGGGATCATAGGTTTGTCCCAGGGGATTACTCCCGTGTCATTATTAGACAGAGGCACAGTAAACTAAACCTTAAAAAGGGCACAGTATACTCAAATCAAGGGGTGGCGTAAGCCATACAGAATCGGGCTAGGCTTATAATTGCCACAGGGCAGATAGCCTAGTATGAACCTATGAACCTATTAACCTATAAATGATACGTTGATTAGAGTATGCCTAGAGGAATGTAATGAAAATTTAATTGAGAAAGGTTTATACCATACTAACGTAACCCACACAGAAAATAAAGATGCCATTAAATCCAAAGAAAGGAAGAGTTTTTGAAGGGGGGGGGGCAATCTCTCTACATCCCCATAAAACTTATATACACCAACTCTATGGTCAAACAAATACCAGGAAGAAAGAAATGCTCTGAAACTACAAAACTGTTGCCATTGCACCAGCAGATAATTATTAATCTGAGCTTCAAAGTAGAATAGATTTCCTGCAAATGTACAAAACACATGCCCCTCTCCTTTAAGACAACCTATGAACAAACCACTGAAATAAACGCATTCACCACATAAGTTGCCTACAGTACATTCATCTGCATGTGTGAAGTCAACATTATTCTCCAGTGACATTTTCTGATCATTAAAAAATAGTTTATATTCTTGCATATTCCTGCAGATTGACATAATGCTTCAGGTACGTGTGTTTGTTTGTGTGAGTGTGTGTGCGTGCGTGTATAGTTTTATATTTGTTATAGTCAAATTTTCAAATGGTTACATGGAGTCAAAGACCAGCAAATGCAATTGAAGTGATCACACATTGCTAGTCTTTGCATGAGCTGAATCGTGGTACAGTAAGGATTTACACTTCGCCCTTTTCCTCCTGTTATGTGATCTCAGAATTGGTATACATAAGCTGCAAGGGTTATATGGTTGCAGTGCGGTTTTCTCCCTACAAAAAATACTTGATTTCTGTTTTTGTGGAGTGTTACCTGTAAGTGTTCCTTACCGGAAGGCTTGATAAGACCGGATAAATCACCTGATACGTTAAAAGCAAGAAAAACTTTTATTTAATATCAAACACTAGTGTTTGGGCTTAAATAAACGTTTTTCTTGCTTTTAACGTATCGGGTGATTTATCAAGTCTTATTAAGCCTTCCGGTAAGGCTTGATAAGACTGGATAAATCACTCCAATTTTTCAAAACACAGACATGTCATACACCTAAACTTGCGGTGTTGTTCTCAAAAGATAAACCCAGTAATCAAAGCTCTGTCTTTTGTCTGAATTCATGATTTCATATTCTACCTGTACATATACATTGATATACATTACTTTTTTTTAACCTGAAGCTGTTTAAACAATTATTCCTTGTGGTTCCTTTCTGTAAGAACCACAATGAAAGATCATTCAAAACAGCAGAGTTCTAATGTAAGGAGTAGCTGTTAATCACTTATAAGTTGACAGAGCTGAACTTTATTAATGCTTAACACCTTGTCCTTGCATTAAAACATGTTTTCATCATTGCTGGCTTGTCTGCCTCTGACTCACCTTCTAATTATTTGTAGCTAGTTGTTTGATTTGATTCTGGTGCCTTTTCACTTTTGGCTAATGAAGGAGTGTTTTTACATAAAGAATACTGGGACTGCAATTCTAGTGGCAGTAAGAAGGTCACTCATTCTGTCTGAGTTAGGAAACATACAGGGAGGCTTAAAGTGAGAATTACTTATTGTAGCTAGTTTGATTTGTTTCTGGTTCCTTTGCGCTTTTGCCTAACTAAAGTGTGTTTTTACATTAAGAAGACTGGAATTGCAATTCTAGAGGTAGTAGAAAGGTAGCCTGGTACATCTGATTTGGGAAACACACAGAGAGACTTAAAGTGACATCATTTCACTGGTCAGAGGGTGTTTTAGCTGGTTTAATCACTTTGCTTTGAGTCTGAACATTTGGAGGGCTTGCGTATCACTTGGCTCAGTTACACAGAGCTCAAAAACTTGGCATCCTTCCCTGAATTCTTAGAGTGCTTGACTTGCATCTGATGCCATCCAGGTTAAGATAAGTACTTTAAACTGAGATACTGAGCTTTTTAAATCTAATTCTGAAGGCTACTGCTTTATTTTTATTGCATTTTTCTGTGATTCACCACTGTAAATTGTATTTGCTTTTCCTTAGACGAGGTGCTGCTAGTGTGCTTTGAAATCACCTTAAAGTGTGTGTTTCTCACTTCTGGCTTATCTGCCATAGAATCATGCTATAATTACTTGTTGTAGCTAGTTGTTTGATTTGTTTCAGGACCCTTTTCACTTCCGCTAACTAAAATGTATTTTTACATTAAGAAGGCTAGGACTACAGTTTTAATGACAGTAGAAAGATAACCTTGTCTGTCCAAATACGAAACACATAAGCAGGCATAAAGTTAGATCATTTCAGATGGCATTTCAGTTGATTTGTTCACTTTTCTTTTCTTTTAGTTTATACATTTTTCTGCTCATCAAACAGTGGCGTTTAGCAGTGGCCTGTACAGACGCAGGCACTTAGAGACTCAACTTTCCATGTAAAACTTCGCCTGTAACTTTACCCAGTACTCCATTGTACAAAGAACTACAATGCGTTTCATACATTTAGGCCAGCCATTGTACAGATAGGGGCAAAAGGTGGAAATGTCTCAATCTATATCAACAATAAACACACCTCAAAACTAGTCATACAGGATGATGCGCTTCTCCATGTCCAAATTTTCACAAGCAAAGTCCTATATCATATCCTTGCAAGGTATAGGGCACCATCTATGACTTAAGTAATCCATAACTCATAAGTGGAGTTACTGAAGGCCCTTACTATTCAACCAAATATCATATTCTTGGGCAATGTCAACTACGCCACAGTAAACTGGGATGCTTACAGGATGCCAAACTTACATTCTCAAAAGATTCCTGGACTTTGTAAACACAAACACCTTAGACCAGATAGTCCGTGCACCCATTAGGGGTACAAACATACTTGACCTCGTACTCTCAAACATGGGAGAACACAGTACCCCCAATGTAGTGTCTTCTCTTATAAGCACAGACAACAAAGCTGTCTCTTTTGTAATAAAATCAGTTATGTGACCCCAGCTAACCCTTTAGCATTTAGAAACTATTCTAAGGCAAACTTCCTACAACTAAGTGATAACCTGTCAACATTTCAATCTCCTCCCCAGTCCCTGAGAAGACAGCTGCTCATGTGGAATTGTTCACCGAAACTCTATATAATCATGTCAATAAATGCATATTGACAGCTTTGCCTAAAAGAAATAAGCCCAAAGCTAAATCAAAAAGCAAACCATTCAAACATAAACAGATTGTAAAACAAAAGAAAAAATAGTTATGGCCAAGATTAGGATGTGCTAAGCCCGGCATGATAAAAGTAGCCTAATAAATTTAACCAGACAACTAAAACAGCAAATGAAGTCTACTAAAGCCAAATTTCAGGTAAAAATAGCCTCATAGGCAAAGGAGAACTACTACACTTTGTTTAGTTATGTCTAAAACTTCAAAGGCAGCAAACAGCAGTGTGCAGAACAAATTTAATTCCAGTTTTACCCCCCCTAGTTGCCCCACAGGAAATACCATTCAAGTATTAACCCCTAGCTGTCATTACGGAACAGGTCCTAGCTGCATTTTCAATGTCAGGAATACTGCATTAATGGGCCCTGATAATATCCCAGGATTCCTCCTAAATAGCCTACAACATGTCCTATCAGGACAACTGGAGTCACTGTTTAACCATAGCCTCTAGACAGGCTTAGTCCCACATGAATGGAGAACTGCAACAGTTATCCCTCTGTAATAGGGTAGGCCATCAGTGGACCATGGGAACTACAGGCCCACATGTCTGACTAGTCTCATATGCAAAGCCATGGAAAGATTTATCATGTAAATAATTAATAAGGGCATAGAAAATCTTCAAGCAATGGATCCAACCCAGTTTGGTTTTGTCAAGAGCAGATCATGCCTACTGAACCTGGTGGACTGTTTTGAGAATGTCTCCAAGGCAATGGAAGAGATCTTGCTTACTGCCTGACATGACCTTGCTAAGGCATTTGATACAATACCTCACTCAAGCATTGTAAACAAGCTCATGTATATAGGCATAAACCCCTACATTACCTACTGGACAACCAGCTGGCTCTCAGATAAGACCCAGGAAATAAGGATACAGAAGACAACCTCCACAGAAATGTCAGTTCCTAGCTGAGTCCCTCAGGGCTGTGATGGGTCTGCTCCACATTGGGATATACCACTTGGAATTCAAGGCCAATGTAAAGGGCCTCTGGCTGACCACAGTTGTAGATGATTGCAAACTAAGAGCAGTCACAGAAACCCCCCAAGATGCTAACATCCTACAGGAAGTGCTAACAAGTGCTAATGACTGGTGTCAAAGCCTCAGCTTAAATCTCACTACCAAGAAATGCATAGTAGTACCCTTTGAGAAGGTAGCTACCCTAGGACATTACCTCATATGCAGCCTTGAATCCTACCCTGATGGACCTTTCGCATATCTGTAATATATATAGCTACACACCCATCACACAGTTGTTACTCTAAATGTAAATAACTTTCCAGCAAATAAAAATAAACTAATATCAATACATTCCTTGCAGGAACAAAACACCTGCCTGGATAAGACAAACCAGTTATTAATGAAACAGTTGGTGAAACTGGTTTAATCTTTTGACACTTAAGCTGCAATAAATCTTAGCGTTTCACCATCTATTTCTGGTTCAACGTGTGTGTGTGTGTGTGTGTGTGTGTGTGTGTGTGTGTGTGTGTGTGTGTGTGTGTGTGTGTGCGTGTGTGTGTCTGTGTGCATGTATATATCCTTGTCCGTGTGTGCCAGTGTGTATGTGTATATCTTTTTCCTTACAAGAAGAAACTGGAGAGAGAAAAAAAACACCCCTCCTACTTTTACAGTTAGTCAGGACAAGCCTTATTTATATCTGTCAACATACGAGCTATTATTAAGTCACCAAATAATAGTTGCTACCTATTAACATAACAGTACATGTTCGAATGATCACTGCTGCAGTAGTGTTTGTTATATTGGGTTATATCCTGCCAAGGATGTAACGGCTGGCCAGTTTCCAAAGCTACAGGGCACACCCAGACGAGAGACAGAGTGAGTTGAGTGAGTGAGTGAGTGAGTGAGTGAGTGAGTGAGTGAGTGAGTGAGAGTGAGAGAGAGAGAGAGAGAGAGAGAGAGAGAGAAAGACCCTGGCATAGGGAGGAAGCAGCTATTGCAGCAGTGATTATTCAAACATATCTATTGTTATGGCAGGTTTACTTAAACAACTGCACTATGTTCATCATATTGATCACTGCTGCAGTAGCCTTAGCTATATAGATAGATTACAGTAGCTTACTACACTTGGGAGGTGGAAGAAGAAGAGTCCATGAGCCCCTGGAGAATGGGCCTTGAAAAGCCTTTATCAAGACCTAGAGAAAGAATCAAGCTTACAGTGCTTTGTAAAAGTATGTATAGAGGACCAAGTTGCTGCATCTAGAATATTTCTAGACTCCAACACTTTCCCAAAAGCCATAGATGAAGCCAATGCCCTGGTACAGTGGGCCATGACCCTGCCTGGAATAGTTTTGTTGTGGTGAGTACAATGATTCAACTGCAGCAGTAAGATAGTAGAAAACAGGTTTAATTCCAAAACGATTCCTTTAGCACAATACAAAGCACAATAGAGACAAGCGCTTTTGCCTGGACCATTCCAGGCTTTCTCAAGTCAGAATGAATAACAATGGTAAAAACACATTTTAAATAGTTGCGAAATTATGTGGATTACAATAGGTTTAGAGCAATATATTTTTTAAGGAAAACAATGTATGCACATAAGCAAGGCTCTAACCCTTAGCAGGTGTTATTCATTCATCAATTTAACAATTAAATGAGCATGTGATCAAGGAGTTCAAACTATTTAAAATGTGTTTTTACCATTGTTATTCATTCTGACTTGAGAAAGCCTGGAATGGTCCAGGCGAAAGCGCTTGTGCTTTGTATTGTGCTAAAGGAATCGTTTTGGAATTAAACCTGTTTTCTACTATCTTACTGCTGCAGTTGAATCATTGTCTCCACGGGTGCTCTTGGATCTGGTTATTTGTTGCTCTTCAGTTTTACGTGAGTTCTTTGTTGTGGTGAGTACAACAAAATGTTATAGCCTTAAACAACCATTTGGAAACAGTCTGTGTTGACACAGGTTTTCCCTTCTTCTTTCCTTCACAAGAAATGAACAACTGATCCAAATATATGAAACATTATACTACATGAATTGTCTGTGGACATACACTGTGTGGAGTATTCTTTCCCCTTGATTTTTTGGTTTGTGAAAGAAAATGGGGAGGTAGACAGTTTGGCTTAAAGTAAACAAAGGATTTGTTCTCAAAGAAACCCAGTCATAGACTCTTCTTCTTCGTCCTCCCAAATGTAGTAAGCTACTGAGGTAGGGTTGACTCACCATAAGAGCTTGAAAGTCATATACTCTTTTTGCAAAGGTCAGAGTATCAGTAAAACTGTTTTCCATGTTAAGAACCTCAAGTCAGCCAGGTTAGCTGGCTCAAATGGAGCAAGTGTTAGTGTCTTTAACATAAAATTAAGACCTCAAGGAGGGGCCACCGGTTTTCTTGGAGGCCTCTTATGCAAAATCCATTTGGAAAAAAATTTGACATGAGACTGCATTGAAGTACCGGATCCATGGGCAGACATGCTGAAATGGATGATAAATGAACTTTGACAGAGGAGTAAGAAAGGCCACAGGATAGCAACTCACACAAATACTGTAAAACCAGAGAACAACTAGCCCTGAATGGGTGTTGGTTATGTTGTTGGCACTAACTAGAAACCTTTTCCATTTGCCAATATATGATTTTATAATAGCAGATTTGCTTGCCTACAACAGTATCTGCTGCATGTCATCAGTAAACAGGTGCAAAAAAGGTATTAAGACACTATCATCCAGGCAGTCAGTTGAAGCTGTTTGGGGTTGGGATATATCAAATACCCCAGTTCATGTGTGAGTAGATCCAGTCTGCGAGGAAGCTTATGGTAACTGTCCCTGGCCATTTAAAAGAAAGGAGAAACATGGTTGATCAGAACAGAAGGGAATCATCACAATGAGCTTTTGATATTCCTTCTGAATCTTCAGAAGTATCCTGGATATTAGTGGAAAGGGTGGAAAGACATACATGAACATTCCTGTCCAAGAAAAAGAAAATAAAAGGCATCTGTTTTCCAGGCTTTCTTGCATGGGGTTCTTGAGGAGAATCTTTCCAGATGATTGTTCAGAGAGGAGGCAAATAAATCTACTTGAAGAACTCCACACAAATGGATCAAATCTTGAAAGACCTCCTGATCTATTTTCCATTTGTGAGGGTTTGTCATTGCTCTGTTCAGCATGTCTGCCACACAATTATGCTCTGACAGTGTAGCATGCTTGCAAAGTGAGATTGTGTTGAGAAACTATATCTCAAGCTAACATGTCTAGCCTGCAAAGTGGGCATGATCTAGTTCCCTCTTGCTTGTTGATGTACCACAACTGTGGTACTGTGTGTAACAGCTTGAAGAGGTCCTGGGGACAAAAGATTATTCAGAGAGTTGAGTGCCTTGATCAAGGTAGGCATATATTTTATATTTGTGTGTTTGTGCCTGTCCTTGTTGTCCCACTCATCTTGCATTTTTATCCTTCCTGAATCTGCACCCTAAGCAAAGTCTGAGGCCTATGAGGTGTCTGACTGCTTTTGAGCATAGAGGGAGAAGGGGAGGCCTGGATTTAGAGAAATCTCCTGTCTCCACCAAGTGTTTTATCTTCTTATAAACTCCAGTACTAGGATTTGAAAAGACAAAGGGTTTTGGTGCTGGGACCTAAGAGACTTCAGATACTGGTATATCTTTCTTATGTGGAGCCTTGCTAGAGATATCATGAAAATCATAGATGCCATGAGACACAAAATCATGAGGTATTCCCTCACAGTAACTGAAGTCTGAATGAAAAAACATAAAAATAGATCTAGATATAGATCTATTTTTTTTCCTGTGGAAGAAAAGTTCTTTGAACTGCGGTGTCTAGTTGACATTCCAGAAACACAATCCTGTGAGATTGCACTAAGAAAGACTATTAAATGTTGTTTTAGAATCCCAGCTTGTGTAAGAGATCTCTCACCCAAGAAAGAGATTCCTGACCATTTGAAAAATACGCTGCAAAGATAAGAAAGTTGTCTAAACATGGGAAACTCTAACTGGAGTGAGACACTTTGAAAACACTCTTAGTGCACTGAATAGTTCAAAGCGTAAGGCAGTGAACTAATAAAGTGATCCAGTCACACAAACCTAAAGAAACGCCTGAAATCCGAATGAATAAGAATGAAGAGGTAACAGGTTGTGAAGTGGGTTTAGGAAAGAATATTCCAGAACTGGTCTGCAAGCACTGTATTTCTTTGGCATTGAAAACATCCCAGAATAAAACCCCTTTCCCACCTGGAAAGAGAAACTGGTTCTATCACTCCCTGGAACAGCATGTGATGAAGGACAGGTGCCATCTGTTACCTCGATGAAGGATTTTGAGAACCCATTTGTCTGAAACTATCTGTTGCCAAAGAGAAAAGTGGAAATTCAGACTTTCTGAAAGACAAAAGGGGGTGCCACGATGGAAAGGGAGAAAAAAGTATTTTAAATAGTCATTCTGACTTGCTGGACTGTCCTTGGTTTTGTGAGTTTCCTGAATTCTTCTTGGAACCCCCTTCTATTTAAATGTTTGTTCACCTGCATTTTATTGAGAGTTTATTTTGTTTCTTACCAAAACTGTATGAGGAGTTAGAGTAGCCTTTGGAAAATCTGGAAAAGGAGGGCTGAAAAATCTTAGAGATTCTCTGTATCAGCTTACCTCTTTCATCACACTTTTTGATTACCTCTGGAGTAGAGGGGCCAAAAAATCTCTATCTAATGGAGAATTTAAGCTTTCATTTTTAACATCATCTGGGAAGTTCGAGAACACAGTCATGCAAACCTCCTCAAAGCAGTACCAGTGGCTAAAGCCTTTGAATAAGTATCAATAGAGTTATCCACACTTCAGCAATAGAAGAAATGTAATTAATTTAAGCAGATTTTTCCTTACAAGAAGAAACTGGAGAGAGAAAAAAAAAACATCCCTCCTACTTTTACAATTAGTCAGGACAAGCCTTAATGTATAAGCCTGACAATTCAAAATTCTGAAAATCAATGTTGTAGAAACATACACCTTTTCTCCATACTTATCAGTACTCTTCCCATCCTTACCAGAAAGAGTAGGACTGGAATAAGCTAAATGTTTAGCAGCAGCATGATTAAAAAAAAAAAAAGTTATATACTTACCATAATATTTCATTTGTGTTGTCCATTTTCATTCTTCCTCAACTGATGGGTTCGGATCCGACTTGGCTGCTGTAAAAGCTTGTGGCAATCTTGAAATCTTGAGCTTCTTCCTTACCCAGAATGCACCGACCCTCATTACCTCAGATCTTGTTTGCAGACTATAGCAGAAGAATAAAACTTACTCTTATGTAAAGAACCTTAAGGAATACATAACAGAAATATAAAAGAAAGCTAAATCTGGAGCTATACAATGCAGGAAGTAGACCCCAAAACTCGCTTTGTCAGAAAATTTAAGGCTTGGGGTCTGTGGGTGGGGAGTTTAGGAAGAATGAAAATGGACAACACAGATGGAACGTTATGGTAACTATATAACTTCTTTATGTGATGTTGTCAATTTTCGTTCTGTCCTCAGCTGAGGGGACAGAGTCCCCAGCTACCTAAATCCCAGGGTGGCCTCAAGGAAGGATATCCCTAAGCACTATCGAGCCAAATGATGCCTTACCTCTGGAAACTAAGTCTAGTTTCTAATGAGAGATGAAGGTGTAAGGGGAAGCCCAAGTTGCTGCTGCACAAATGTCATCTATGGAGGATCTTGAATGAAAGGCTGAGGAAGCTGCTATCAACCTTGTTGAGTGGGGATGCAGTTGTTTATTTAAAGCCAAGTTCAACTTATTGTAAATAATGGAAATGCAGTTAGTAAGCCATTTGATTAGGGAATCTCTAGACACACACTTGCCCAATTGCCCTTCAGCAAAGGAAACAAATAACTGAGCTGAAGTTCTGAAGTCCTTTTTTATGTGTAGATAGAAACACAATTGCCTATGAACGTCTAGTAAATGCAACAAATATTCGTGGCATCTACTATTAGAGATCCCCCCTTTGCTCTTGGGGGCACCTCCTCCACGTGTGCCCTGGAAAGTACCTTGAGACTTTTTGAACTGCATTTTACCACCACCTCGATGATTCCTTGAAAAGAATCTTTGAGCAGTGGAAGTGCATACACCCATGGCAGAAAGGGTCTTTCCATCCTTCTTCTTGTATCTTTTAACTTGGGACCAAAAAGTGATGTGCCGTCAAAGAGATAAGTGATGAATGAAGACATAAAGGGCTCTGCAAAATCACACAAACACATCCGGATGTGTCTCCTAATGGAAACACTTGAACTCGTTGCCCTTGAGTTTCCTTCTGCTACATTAGAGATGAGCCTCATGGAAGATTTGGAAATGGACTGTAGGCTAGTCAACTGAGAAGTGACAGATGTCTTCACCTCTTCAGCAACAGTTCCTGAGAGGATGTCTGACAGTTCCTTGATCAGGTCCCTCTGTGGTCGTGTGAAGACAGCTGAATCAGATCCGAGGACTTGGATCCAAACCATCAATTGAGTGCAGAATGGAAATTGGCAGCATCAGATCTCTAGTTATTGTAGCTGGGTCAGACTGGGAAGAGTGTATAAAAACTGAAAAGACTGAAAAACTCTATAACATCCTATCTGTCTTTATAGGAGCAGTTGTCTGACTGGCATAAAAAGTGCAGGCACTAACACACACATAAGGCAGTCAAAACTGGAGCAATGGGTGCAGGTTCTGGAAATTCCTTCTGTAACAGGTCATAGCAGTTTCTGAGGGACTAAGAAACCTAGTGCTCTCCCACTGAAAATACTGGCACATTATAGAAATAGTCTTAGAGAAAGAGAATTTGGAACTGAGCTCTCCTCTGAGTCTGAATCCGAAATCTGAGGAGAAAATGATGTATCTGTCCCTTTATCTTCCTGTCCAAATGCATAATCTTAAATCTTCTCAGGAAAATAAGTATGCCTCATTCTTTTACCAGAAAATACCTTGTAAAGAAGGATCAACAGCCTGGGTTAAAGCCACAGCCAGACCCAGTAGACTACTCCTTTATAAAAAAAATTTGAGGAGGAGTAGATACATGCTTAGTTTTCTGCTTCTTTTTGATAGGATAAATAGGGCCATCAGTGTTATTGGTGGCAGCAGCAGCTTCCCTAGAGATAGACACACCATTCTGACAAAAACAGAGAAAAATAAGTTATGTAC
Source organism: Protopterus annectens (assembly GCF_019279795.1). Lineage (NCBI taxonomy): Eukaryota > Metazoa > Chordata > Ceratodontiformes > Protopteridae > Protopterus > Protopterus annectens. The sequence continues at coordinate 226,252,389 of NC_056740.1, forward strand.
ATTACCATAATGTTCCATCTGTGTTGTCCATTTTCATTCTTCCTCAACTGATGGGTTCAGATCCGAGTCCTTGGACCCAACTTGGACGTTGTAAATACTCATGGCAACCTTGAACTCTCGAGCTTCTCCCTTACCCAGAAGGCACCACCCTCATTACCTCAGATGTTGTTTGCAGATTATAGCAAAAGACTAAACCTTTTACTCATATAGAAACATTTTCAAGCAGAAATATAGCAGATGAGAAAACCACAAAGCTACATGTGAACCTATAAAAGGCAAGGAAAAGACCCCAGGACTGGCTCTATTCACTCGCTCTTCAGATAATATTGGTTGGGGGTTGGTGGGTGGGGAGTTGAGGAAGAATGAAAATGGACAACACATACGGAATGTTATGGTAAGTACATAACTTCTTTATCTGATGTTGTCAATTTTCATTCTGTCCTCAACTGATGGAACAGAGTGCCTAATCCCAGGGTGGCCTCAAGTAAGGATATTCTTAAGCACCACTGACACAAATGATGCCCTACTTCTAGAAACTAAGTCCATTTTGTAAGGAGAGATGAAAGTGTGAGGTGAAGCCCAAGCTGCTGCTGCACAAATATCATCCACGGAGGCTCTTGAATGAAAGGCTGAGGAAGCTGCTATCGATCTTGTAGAATGAGCACAAAATTTCTTAGTTAAAGGCAAGTTTAATTTATCATAAATGAAAGAAATGTAATTAGTAAGGCATTTGCCTAGGGAAACTCTAGACACTGGCTTGCCCAATTTCTTTTCTGCAAAGGAAACAAATAACTGATCTGAATTTCTGAAGTCTTTTCCTCTGTGTAAGTAGAAACACTACTGCCTATGCACATTTAGTGAATGCAACAAATATTCATCTTTGTTTGTATAATTTAGGAAGAAAACTGGTAGGCTGATAGATTGGTTAATGTTGGATTCTGATACAACTTGGATAAAAAGGATGCATTTGTTCGTAACGTGATTCTATCCTTATGAAAAAAACTAGATATGGAGGCTTCACAGATAAGGCCTGAATTTCTGAAATTCATCTGGTAGAAGTAATGGCCACCAAAAACAAGGTCTTCCAAGACAGAAATGGAAGATCAGACGTATTTGCAGGTTCGAAGGGCAGAAGAGCCAAAGCTTGCAGTACCAGAGTTAAGTCCCCCAGTGGAGTAGGATCTTTAACTGGGGGTCTCAACAGCAGTGTTCCTCGTAGAAAGGTCTTACGGAGTTTATGTGAAGCAAAGGAAGAGCTATCAAGACCAACATGGAAATTGGAAATTGCTGCTAACTGAACCTTTACTGTGGAAGAATTGGCCCCTTGATCAAAAAGTAACAACAAAAACTCCAGAATATTGTGAATTGGTGTAGAAAAGGGGTCCTCATCATTTTGAAGTGCCCAGTGCACAAATTTCTTCCATTTGCTAGCATATGTTTTCCTTGTAGATGGTTTGAGGGAAGATAACAGAATTCAGTGAACAGGGGAAGACAGCATAGGTTGTCTGGCTATTACTGGAAATGGAGAAACCAAGCTGTCAGCTTGAGCTTTGGAAGATCTGGATGAATCATTTCTGTCGGGTGAGCCAGCAGGTCTGGAAATGGATCCAGAATCCAGGGTTGATGGATCAAATGAGGCCGCAGGAAGGGAAAACAAATTTGTTGAGGGCAAAAGGGGGCAAAAAGAATGACTTTGCTCTTCAACCTGGCAGCTCTTTGAAGGAGTTTTGATATCAGAAGGATTGGTGGATAAGCATACAGTAATCTAGGACGCCAATCGTGGAGAAGAGCATCCCTCAGTGACTCACCCTGTGGGGTGATGAGGGCAAAGTAGCTGCTGCACTTGTTGTTTATGGAGATGCAAACAGATTACAACAAGGCTGGCCCCACTTGCAGAAAATGATGTCCCCTATTTTCTGGTGGGACCATTCATGAGGTAACAGAATGCACCTGCTCAGTTTGTATGCTAGCACATTGGTCTTCCCTGGAATGTCAGTTGCTAAGAGAAAGTGGTTGGAAGAGATTTCCCATTGCCACACCCTTAGTGCTTCTCGACACAGAGAGTATGATTTCATTCCTCCTTGTTTCTTGATGTACTAAACCAGTGACATATTGTCTGTTTGTATCGCAATCATTCCCAACAGGAGAGCATCCTGGAAGGCTTGCAACTCTAAAAGTGCTGATCTTACTCCAGAATGTTGATATGCAAATTGACCTCTACAGGGGACCACATGCCTTGAACTGTCTTTCCCAGCTAATGCCCCCACCCCACAGCTGGGAAGCACCCATGATCACTATGGCCTTGGGCTGAGATGGGGCAAATAAATGTCTTTGTAGGAGTTGTTGGGTCCACCACATCAGATCTTTTTTGCACAATTTGGTGATTCATATTGGAGCAGATAGAGAAATCTGAAGTATTGACCACTGAGACACCAACATCCTTTGAAGAATCCTCATGTGAAATCTGACCAGCAGAGCAAGGGGTATTGCTAGGCAAGCAGGGACTCTGGTGCTGCAAAGTATCTTGTTGACTTGTGATTTTAAAGTTTGAACTCTGTAAAGAGTAAGAGAGGCCTTTGTTGATCTTGTGTCGAGTAGCACACCTTTGAACTGTAAGGTTTAAGATGACTGAAGATGTGATTTTTCAAAATTTATTGTTATTCCTAACCACCCTTAAATCTGGATTACTTTTTCTATTGCCATGAAGAGTTGATGCCTGCTCAGGGCAGACATGAGCCTGTCGTCTAAGTAAGAAAATACCCAGAATCTGTGCAGTTTCAAGTGAGCTGCTACCACTGCCATACATTTGGTGGACACACTGGGGGCTGTGGTGAGACCAAAGGGCAGTGCCCTCAACTGGTAATGACTAGTTCCCAGTCTGAAGCATAAGAATTTTCTGGGTCTTCTGTTAATTTTTATGACAGTACGCATCTTGGAGATCTGTTGAGCACATCCAGTCATCCTTCTCCAGAAATGGAAGACTGGATTGAACCATGACCATGCAGAACTTTGTCTTCCAAACAAAGTTGTTTAGACTGCTGAGTCCAGAACTGGTCTCCAGTCCTCTGTTTTCTTTCTCACTAAAAAGAATCTTGAGTAAGCACCGGATCCTTTCTGGTCTGGGGGAATGTCATGGATGACTCTTTTGTTTAGCAGCTTTTGTATTTGAATGGCTGTTTGATCCCTCTGAATGGGTGGAACATCAGGAATTTTCCTGGAATTTGGAGGAAAAAGGGAAAATTAATTATATATATCCTCTGGATATGATCCTCTACACCTATGTATCTTTTGTTATTTCTAACCAGGCTCTCCAAGGACAAACAACCCACAATTGCCTCCAGAGAGGGACATTCAGGCCTCCATTCAGGAGCACTGGAATGGTTTGCCAAAGAAAGGTTCTCTAGACCCCTGATGTTGTGGGCCTTCTCTACTGGGAGGGCATTGGCTACCATTTGAACTTCCCCTCTACCTCTGGGGTAAGACCCTCCACATGTGTCCTAGAAAGATCCTTGTGATTTCTTGAACCACATCTTTCCACCACCTCAATGAGTCCTCGCAAAGGATCTTTGGGGAGTGGAAAAACATATGATTCTGATGAAGTCTCCGTTATGGAGATGAAAGTGCTAAATCCATTTTTTATTTTTATTTTTTAAGTCAATAAAATAAGTTGAGAGCTACTGGACTTTGGATTTTTGTGTATGGAACTGTGAAAGTAAACATATGTTTAGAAGGAGCAGTACAGAAGACCGCCTTTATTGACACTGGGAGCAGTGACTTTTTGTGTTTTTTTGTGGTGTGAACTGTTGTGCCTGATTACTGGAAAAACATATGTCCATGGCAGCAAGGGTCTTTCCATCCTTCTCACACTTAAGACAATGTATCTTTTACTTTTGGTCCAAAAAGAGAGGTGCTGTCACAGGGCACATTAAGTAACATAAACTTAAAATGCTCCGCAAAATCACACAAACACATCCAGGCATGTCTATTAATGGCTAGGCTTGAACCCACTGCCCTTGAGATTCCTTCTGACACTTTAGAAATAAGTTCATGGATGAGTTGGGAATCGATTGTAGGGTTGCCAGATGAGAAGTGATGGAATCTTTCACCTCTTCAGACATGGTTCCTGTGAGGGTACCTAAAAGTTCTTTAATCAGATCATTCTGAAGTTTAGTAAAATCTGCCAAGTAGTTCAGTGACCTTAAGGAAAAAGTCACTGAAGCATAGCCATGCTTCCCAAATCTGTCCATCGCTCATGACTCCTTCTGAGGGGGATTGACAGAGGTACTTTCATCAGCAAGTTCCTTTAGAGTGGCCACTGCAAGACCATGGCATCAAGAGGACCTTTTGATTAAAACAGTTTAGACTCCGGGGGGTCATAATCTTATCTTGCTTTCAGGGAATGGGCTCAATGGTGTCAGGTTCCTTCCATGCCCACTGCGAGACCAGTTCCAGGAGCTCATCAGCAGATTGGACCACCCAGGTAGGAGATGGGCTGGTAACAAAAGCCACCAGTAGCACAGATTCCTCCTACAAAGGGTTGCTTGGCTTCCAGCCATTTCTCTGTTTTAGGATCTCAAGGATGCCTCTAAATGAGACATCTTCAGGAAGTGACAGTGGGGATCCTTTGCCTTCATCAGAATCTGTTTCCTTGGTGACTGACTCAGGGGAATCAATATGATTCCTCTTGCATGCCCTCTCCTTAGGGACCTCCTTGGTGGGATACTCCAGAGAGGTATCAGAAGAGGAGGGGATACCCTGTTGGGAAGCCTGGAGTTTTGGTATTGGGTGTCCCTGTAAAGAGGATAGCTGAGACTCAAGGTACAGAGGTGAAACAGAAGTAGACATTGGATCCAAAGGGGGAGGTATTGCCTGGATCTGAGGTGCAGATAGAGCTCTCTTCAAAACCCTGAAGGCAGACCATCCTGGAGAGGGATAAGTACACAGATCTGAGAGGCCAAATCTCTGATCCCTAGTCCTGCCCATTTCTGAGGACCACTGCCCAGAGGCTGAAGTCGGACCCGAGCTGACCATCGCCGAAGCTCCAAGATGCAGAGATGGCTCCAAAACCCTTGGAGACGACTGCAGCACCTCCGACCCGATGGGGTAGAATTGCGTCCGAGAGCTCTCCTGATCTGACTGGATGACTCAGATCTGAAGGCTCTGAAACCTGGATAGGAGTCAAAGGAGGAATTGATAGATTAGGGGCAGTAGATGCATGGGCCTCCCAACCCGAAAGGGCAGGCTGGCTCTGCACCAAGAGGCGACCCCTAACCGGGAAAAGTTGAAAGAAGAAGTAGTTTATAATACTAGTGTTACTTGGCTTCCAAGATTATCTCTCAGTAACACAAGTTGCTGTTTAAATAAAAGTTGGCATTCTGTGCTCTGAATGCACAACATATTATAGCTGTATTTAACTTAAACTGTGTGCAGTCACTAAATTATGTATATCTTTTAATTAATGCTTAATCAAGCATTTCTTCATAATCCCAACATTAACACAGTTGCAAGTCATCATCTTTTTAAAGATAATTCCAGTAGCCCTAATATATGCACATTATTAATTTTTTTTCAAGATTAATTTTATTGAGTGGGTGAGGGAAATTCTGGGTGTTTTCTGCTTTTGTGTGGTTGACCCTTAGTTATATGAAACTGGGTCTAGTATCAGTGATGTGAACAACTTCATTATATGCTTAACTACAAGCTTTAGACCTTATTTCTTGACACAGACATTACAGTATCCTTCCTGTTACTGTGATAAACCAAAGTAGCCTTGCATAAGAAGTGTACATATTTATACATATGAGTATACATATGATTATAATATATACAGATTGTTTTAATTATAATATAAAATACTTATATCCCTTCTATATACAGTACCACTTGTTAGAGTGTGTTTTAAATTTATAGTTTTGAATGTTTTCCAGTAAGCAATGAAACAAAACATATGAACCAATAATGACAAACTGCCCAATTCAGAACATTTTAACCATAAAAGGTCACTTAAACTTCTGTAATTAAAACCCACCAATGTCAGTCAGTATGCACAATCTCTGCAGAAGTAAAAGTCATCTGAATACTTCCACATTAAAGAGATCTGAAACTAATGAAGAGGTTGTTGCTAGAAAACAACTTTATTTTCAGTGTTTCATCTACAAATTCAATGCCTACTGCCCTTAAGGAATAAATTGCCCATGCTACATTAAAAAAATGGTAAGCTAGTATATTGCAATAGGGAATGGGTGGCAAGCTGAAAAACAGGTTCATCGTTACTAGGCATTTCCTCCAAAGGAGGACATATTCAGGACTGCAGCACCTCATCTCCTTAAAATACAAATCTACATGCTGTGGAAGTAGAACATATAGCCTTCTACATCAAGATGCAAGTATGCTATCTGCTGTGCTACTAGCACTGCTTTAAAATTCTATATGACAATAGTGATAACATTTGCTGAACAAAACAGTTGTACATTTTAAGCAAACAGAGTTACACACACACCTCCCTCTCTGTAGAGCAGGTGTTTGCTTTACCACTAGTTGTCTTTAAGTGAAGGCATTCAAGGACTGCTGCATCATTTGTAGTATAGAAGTAAAACTGTCTTTCCTTGAAGCTCACAATTCCTTAAAAATGCACTTGAAAATAAATTCCACCTGCTAATTCTAACTAGGGCATTTCACTCTCTCTCTCACACACCCCCTTCATCGTCTTAGTGCAAGAAATCTGGACAAAGACTAAAATAAACGGACAGATTATAAATATTGCCTTCATGAACTTAGAAAATTGCTAAAAATAACAGAATTTGTTAGTATGCATTTTTCTAAAAGATATGACATCTAAAACTCAAACGCCTGTTATTATTTAGCAACTTCAATCCTTTTAGGAGGAATATGGGGCAAAAACCTGGACAGCTGAGGGGTATGCTACCTCACTTTTATACATACAAACACACACGCACACACACACACTACCTCTCAATCTCTTAGCACAAGAAATCTGGACAAAGCCTGTTACAATGTTGGGGACAAGGGCCCAAAACTAGGGACCCATTTAGAAAGTTGCTGCAATAACAGGATTTGTGTTAGAATGCGTTTTCTAAAGGATGAAGTCTGAAGCTCAAACACATCATTATTTATTAACTTTAATCCTTAGCTCATCCCAGTGATTTCTCAAAAAAATTATTTTTATGCGGAACAGACCAAAAATATAAGGCAAAAATCTGGACATTCTGTGAAAATCTTTACAGTTCTGAGGTATGACACACACATACATACCCCTATCTCCATAGAAAGTGGATAGAAGAACAATTTTTGTATTAGTATGCATTTTCTGAGGATATGAAGCCTAAAACTCAAATGTCTGCCAATATTTTGACTTCAATCCTCAGTAAGTTGTAAGAAAAAACACAATTTTATGAGAAACAAACTGAAAAAATAAGGCAAAAATCTGGATAATTGTGAGGTATGACCCCCCCTTACTTACACACACACACACACACACACACACACACACACACACACACACACACACACGCGCGCGCAGACCTACCGCCCTCTTACACACACACCTCCCTCTCTGTAGAGCAGGTGTTTGCTTTACCACTAGTTGTCTTTAAGTGAAGGAGTTCAAGGAGTGCTGCATCATTTGTAGTACAGAAATCTAAGCTAAAATCACCCCTCAGGAGTCTGTATGACATTGAAGAGAGGGGCAAAGCATTTAGTCTATCAGAATGGCTAAGGGTACTCAGACCTGAGATCATTTTAGAGAGGAAACATTGAGGGCTCTCAAGTTGCTTTAGATGCTTCGGGAGGTATATGCCAAAGGGTACATGCCTCAAATAACAAGCTAGTTATTATCTGAAACCCAATCATACTACTCTGTGTTAAGCATTGATCAGTGCTACTATGCACTAGCCTCACATAAACGTTTCAACAGCAGCACCACAGAACAGAGATGGAAACCTGTAACAGCCTTAAAAGCTGTAGTACAATTTGCACTGAGTTTTGACTGATGTAACAATCTAGATTGTTAAAAGGAATAAATACAAAAAGCAATGTACACAGCCTACAACACAAATTCTAATATAGAGCAAGTACAGAAATTAAAAACCACCACTCAAGTTATAAATGGACCAAGAGAGCAGCATTTTTACTGCATTTAAAGAATAAAATGCATAAATAGCATTGAGTGGGCAGTACTTGTACACTTTTAGGCCTTCCATGCATGTTACACATTCACACTACAAAAGACATGTTAATGATGAAACACTTTGAAAATGTCTTGTTATAAGGTCACTACAGTAATGGAAATCTCAAAGCACCTCCTTTACGGACAAGGTACACACACATGTACATTATATATATGTTTAATCAGAAAACCAGTTTTATCATATATTCAGATGCATACGTTAATGTCTGTATCACCTAATCATTTTAACCACTATAAATAAGAGCTAACTTATTCAACCACTAACAGTACCAAAAAAAAAAAAAAAAAAACAATTCAAAAGTGGAAAAGCTACAGTAAAGTACTAGATATATGCATTTAATTCGTTTTTACTTCATACAATGACCTAAAGCTTACGTGTGATTTGTTTTGGAAGTAACCAGCATCTCCCCCAGCAGTGTTATTTTGTAAACACCGTCCATATGTCACTATCAAGTGAAACGTAATGCAGTTTACAAAGTACTGCCCTTCCTGCCTTGCTATCGCCATAAAAAAAAAAACTACAAATACCTCCAACACCTTTAGTTAGATATTCCATGGCTGTGCTTAGTTTAACAGTACTTAGTTTAACAGCAAGCAAACATCTTAAAGTACACTGAGCAAAAGTGGAATATGCATAAAATACATTTTAAGCTATTTATGTTTCTTAATTTACATATCCTTCACCAGCAACACATAGAAGCGATCAGTTGGGATAGTTTAATGTCCTTTCTTGAAAGATCAAGTAATGAACAACTTACACAGATTAAAAAGCTAGCAGACTACATGTCAACATTAACAATGCATAACTGCATTTATTTTACACAAATATGATTCTAAAATGCCCAGAGCTTGTACTCTTTCTCACAACCGCCCATCCCTCACCCTGAAGGTCTCATTAAACTCCCCAGACAGGCATGCACACTTTACTCAAATGGCAGGCTCCGGTCAGGCCTCATGACTATGCAGATAGGATCTTTCTGCAAATTAGAACACTCACTGTTTTCTTTAACAGCTTCCATTAACTCTGTCTTCACTTTTATATCATGCCGAAATGGTTAACAAGAACTTGAGCTGTGCGATCCGCAGGTCGGGATTTTTTGGTAATCCCTCATCTTCCAGATTTTCTAAAGGCATTATTTCCAAGTACAGAAAACTGGCTCTAGGTACCAGAACTCACTGAATGAAATGCACCTGCACTTGACACACTAGTAGCAGTCCTCTCTGAGTCGCACAGACACAGAAGACGAAAACAGGTCGCAAACACCTGTTGCGTCTGTGTGACTGGACAAAATGCAAAAGGCATTCTTAAAGAAGAACGCCCTTTAAAAAAAAAAAAAAAATACGTTTTTTTTTTTTTTCAATTAAAATAAATTTCTCAGCCAGCCCGGTTCCAGGGAGGTGCAAGTCCACCCCCTTGCACCTGACTGCGGGCACCGTTGGGGTGGTGCAATCTGGGTAAGGGAGAAGCTCGAGAGTTCAATGTTGCCATGAGCTATTACAGCAGCCAAGTTGGATCCAAGGGCTTGGATCCAAATCCATCAGTTGAGGACAGAATGAAAATTACAACATAATATGCCTTTCTTGTTCCCTCTCTCAGGCCTAACACAAGTGGCAGAGGACATGGCTACCCCCCCCCCCATCCATAGTGTCTGTAGGTGCTACACCAGAGAAATTTGGGTTAAAACACGAGTGGTTTAAAGTGGAACAAATGGCCATAGCACAGTCATTCACCTGCAGATGAGGTAAATTGATAGTTTGCTACAGTGCAAAGGTTATTTGCTTAACTTTTTCGTTTTGTGGTTGGAAGAGGGACTGACCATGGGAATGACAGTTTGTTCCATGGTCAAGCCAAAAATGTGACTCTTTCCCAGGGAAAACAAGCAGCAAACAACAGTAAAAATTAAAAATCTTTAAAATGTCACTTTTTCCCCAGGCAAACAGTAAAACCTATGCCGGCCCCATAAGGTAAAATTAAACACAATCTCTCCACAGAAAAAAACTGTTTTTCAGTTACTTTAAACTGACAGGAAAAAGGAGCGCTTTTGTTTAAAAGTACAGTACAGTCTTGTGACAGAAACTTTTAGTTTTAAAATAACTTTCCTGAAAAGGAAAGTATAAATAATAAGCAAAATTACTAAATGGATGTTTTTTTTTTCATAAAGAAAACTTGTCTGCCCAGCAAAGAAACAGCACGAGCCGACCACTGAGCCTTGAAAGCCTCAGAAGAACATACTCTTTGGTGTATTAAAGCTCTAAAGAGCTTGGGGGTGCAAACCTGTGTTGTTGTCAGCTCTGCTCAAGTTGTCTGACAATATGGTAATGTGGAAGATGCCCTGAAGCTTTGGAAGCTTTGATGCTTGTTATAGCCTTGGCAGGATATAATCTATATAGCTAAGGCTAATACCACAGTGATCAATACAATGAACATTTATAAATACATTATTTCATCTATTTCCACCAATTTTCTATTTTGACACAGTCACTGACATTACTCTATAATTATTGAGTAAATCTTCTTTGCTTCTTTATAAATTACCAAAATGGTTGAGCGTAATATATTTTTACATTCAAGAATCAGACGAATCACAGTGTTTTTGATTTCATGCATTTTGTTCTGGCCAGCATAATTCAGTTCCTTTAATAAACTTTCATGTCTTCCTCATTTCTTCATAATTTGTACTGGTGTGTGTAGGTTTACATGGGTATATATATCTACATCTATATCTATATTTACATCTGTATATATATATATATCTACAATAATTACTCTATAATTATTGAGTAAATCTTCTTTGCTTCTTTATAAATTACCAAAATGGTTGAGCGTAATATATTTTTGCATTCAAGAATCAGACGAATCACAGTGTTTTTGATTTCATGCATTTTGTTCTGGCCAGCATAATTCAGTTCCTTTAATAAACTTTCATGTCTTCCTCATTTCTTCATAATTTGTACTGGTGTGTGTAGGTTTACATGGGTATATATATCTACATCTATATCTATATTTACATCTGTATATATATATCTGTATTTGTATCTGTATCTATATGTGACTTGGGACAATTGAATACATTTTTTTAACATTATATAACCATGTTATGAGTATCTCTTTCAGAAAAACATATGATCTTTTTGCTTTTTCAGATGTTACTGTGGCGAAGCTGATTGATGGTTCAGTGTGTACTACTTTATATATAAAAAATATTTCTCAGTAATGCAATTTTAACAGCACACAGCTGTCATCCTCCACACATTATAAATAATATTCTTAACTCACAGTTGTTGAGATTCAAGAGAATTTTGTAGTGCAGACAATGTTTTGGAAGAAGAACGTCTATGATGGAAGGACTTGTGTCTAGAGGGTATTCCCCTTCTTATGTCAATCAAGCACAGACTAAGGCTCAACTCACTATTAGAAGTGACAATCTAACTCATAAAAAGGAAGTTACATTCTTACCATAACGTTCCATCTGTGTTGTCGATCTTCATTAATTTTTTACTGTTGGTCTCGTTTCCGACCTTGGGACTGACTCGGCTGTTGTAACAAGCTCGCGCCAGCCAGAAAATCTCAAGCTAAGGCTACCATAGTGGCTCTCTTCCCTTCCCTTCAGATTGAGTTTGCCTGTAGAAATAAAGAAGCAGAAGCTTTGTCTGAGCAACTGCCCTACTACAGAACCAGGACTAGTTCTGAACCTGCAAGAGTCTTGAGGGGTAGGACAGTGGGATGTCAAGAATGAATGAAGACTGACAACACAGATGGAACGTCATGGTAAGAACATAACTTCTTTATCTGATATTGTCCCTAGCTACTTCATGTCCCGGGAAGCCCTATGGAAGGATATTCCTGAGCACCATAGAGCCAAAGGATAGTCTTCCCCCGGAGACCATATCCAATCTCAACTCCAAATACATATCTAACTGACTTACACCTAGCTTCCTCTCACTACCACATATACTACTAACTCAGTCTCCTCTCTTACTCCTCTATCTTCCCTTTCCATCCCATTAGCCCTTCTAGCTTGTTCCACCTTCATGTGGAGCTTCTGCTTTATATCTGCTTGAGTTTAGTGCAATATTTGTACATAAGATTTAGATATATGAGTTTAAAACAGTATCTGTTTGAGCTTAGTACTATCTGTATATACATCCTACCTTTATTCCCAGCAACTAGCTAGATATTGGTATATCTGTTCATTACTATGTTTCATATTGCATGTATAGCTAATGTTTGCTACAGTATGTATTATTTGCTATTGTATGTATATTCAATTGTTCTTCATGTACTCTGCTGCTCATTTATTGTTTTGTGGGGCTTTTCTCCCCAGGCTTCCACTGAAAAAGGACCTGTGTCCAGTTGGAATTTCCTGGTAAACAAATGTAAACAAATGTAAATAAATAAATAAATAATAAATAATTTATAATGAGTAATAAAGGTATGAGGGGTAACCCAAGTAGCTGCTGCACAAATGTCATCCATGGAGGCTCTAGAATGAAAGGCCACTAAAGTGGAAACTGATCTGGTAAAATGAATTTTGACTTTAGTTGATAGACTCTTTTCATTTTGATGATAAACAAAGGTGATACAATCTCTTAACCATTTCGACATGGTGACTTTGGAAACTGGTTTGCCTAGTCAAGGACCTGAAAAAGATAGGAAGATTTGGTCTGATTTTCTGAATGATTTTGTTCTAAGTAAAATGTAATTGTCTGTGTAAAACCAACAAATGCAAACAATATTCACCATTGTTTGAAAAATTTGGGAAGAAAACTGGCAGGTCAATGGATTGGTTAATATTTGAGTCTGAGACAACTTTGTGTAGAAAGGAGGGGTTAGTCCTAAGGGATACTCTCTCTTTATGAAAAATGATGTATGGGCGCTTTACATACCAGGCCTGCAATTCTGATATTCTCCTGGCTAAAGTGATGGTTACCAGGAATAAGGTCTTCCAAGTTAAAAATTTTATACCTCAGGTGGCTACTGGCCCAAAGGGCTGATGGATCAAAGTTTGTAAGACTAGTGTCAAATTCCAAGGTTCAATGGGCTCTTTAAAATGTGGCTTTAAATGCATAACTCCCTTTAGGAAGGGTTTGCAAAGATGGTGAGGTATCAAGGAAAAATCATCAAAGCCATTATGGAATTTGAAACAGCTGCTAAATGAACTTTGATAGTATAAGCTGAGGCTCCTGAGTGGAGTAAAGGTGACAAATATTCCAGCACTTTATTAATCGAGGCTGAAAAGGGGTCAAGTCCTTCTCCTTGAGACCAGATCACAAATTTGTTCCATTTACTAAGATAAAGTTTCCTGGTGAATGGTTTATGGGAAGCCAGAAGTATCTCTTGTACTGGGGAAGATATATTATTCTGCCTGGGAATTACCAGAACTGGAGGTATCAAGCAGTCAGCTTGAGAGTTGGTAGGTTGGGATGGACCAGCCCCTGCACATGGGACAGGCGTCCGGGAGTTGGGTCCAGAGTCCATGGACGGTGAACTAGGTGAGGCCAAAGAAAGGGGAACCAGACTTGACGGGGCCAATAGGGTGAAATGAGGATCACTTTGCTTCTCAACCATTGGGCTTTCTTCAAAAACTAGGGTATTAGGGGAATGGGGGGAAAAGTATAAAGCAGTCCCAGGCCAATCATGTAGAACAGGATCTCTCTGGGACTCCCCCTGAGGGGGGATTAGGGCAAAGTAGATGCCGCATTTGTGGTTCATGGGAGATGAAACACATTGCAGCAAGGCTGACCCCAATGACAAAAGATCTCCATTGTTACTATGGGATTGAGAGACCACTCATGAGGCAAGAGAATGCATTTGCTCAGTTTGTCCACAATCACTTTGTAATTCCCAGGAATGCGTGTTGCTATCAGAAAGTGGTTGGAGGCGATCTTCCTGACATAATGGATAAGATCTGGTTCCTCCCTGTTTGTTGATGTACCAGATGACTGACATATCTGATTGGATAGCAATTGTCCCTGACAGAAGGGCAGATTGGAATGCTTGCAATGCTAAAAGCACCACCCTCAGTTCTAGGATGCTGATATGAAACTTGGGCTCTAAGGTGAACCAAGTGCCTTGGAATGTCTTTCCCAGAAAATGCCCCCCTAAATCCCCCCCCAATCAGGGATGCAGCCATGGTCACTATAGCCTTGGGCTAAAGGGGTGAAAAAGGGCGACTCTATAACTCATCTTCTGGCTTCATCCACCAATTCAGATCCTGCTTGCATCACTTTGTTATGTGGATTGGATAAGACATGGGGTGTGTTAACAGAGACCACTGTGATGCTAGGTGCCATTGAAGCAGCCTCATATGGAATATCACCAGGGGAACTAGGGCGATTGTCACTGCCACTGACCCTAGTAGTTGTAACTCTAAGCAAGCTGGGACAATGTCTTGAGAAAGTATCACTTGGAGCTGTGACCTTAACCTTTGTAATCTGTGAAGAGGTAGAGCAACCACACATGAATTCTAAGCTTTGAGTGGGTGCCAATTTTGACTTTTCTTTGTTTATTGAAATGCCTAGGAACCCTGCCAGTTCTAGAGTGTAGTATAAGGTGTGAAGCAATAAATTCCTGGTGGGGCGGTAAGGAGCCAGTTGTTTAAATTTGTAAACACCTGGAATCCTTGCAGCCTCAGATGAGCTGCTACCACTGCCATGCATTTGGTTAACACCCTGGGGGATGTGGTGAGGCCAAAGAACAGTGCACAAAATTGGTAATGACTGGCTCCCAACCGGAAGTGGAGACATCTTCTGCAGCCCTTGTCCATTTTTATGTGGTAATACACATCCTGAAGTTCTACAGTGCACATCCAATCGTCTTTCTCCAGAAAAGGAAGGATAGACTGAATCGTGAACATCTGGAACTTTGTCTGGCTGACAAACTTGTTCAAGATACTGAGGTCTAGAACTGGTCTCCAGTCCCCTGTTTTTTTAACACTAAAAAGAATCTTATGTAAAATCCGGATCCTACTTGGTCTGGTGGGACTGTTTGGATGACTCTTTTTTTGAGCAGATTTGAATTTCCTGTGCCCGCTGCCCAAAGTAGTAGATTCTGACAGCTGTGAACCAGAGGACACACAGATATAACATTCTGATGTAGAGGGTGCCAACTGTGAGCCTGGTAAGGTGAGCACTCACTCCATAATCTGAATGGCAGGTCTGCCTGAAGAAGGATGGGAGCCCGGAACAGAGAAAGACAACCTCGGAACCTGGGGTCACACCCTGCTCCAACGAGCCCGCCCAAGAGAAGGAGCCGCGAGAGGACTCGGAACTGTCAAACTGACAAAACTGTCAACTGAGCTCTGAAAGGCTCCTGGTGGAATGGATAGACATCCCTGAGGGAGATTCTGGATGATCAATAAAGGGGCTGAGCTGCTGACCAACAAAGGGGTCAATAGACAGGAAATATCGAGTCCTGGCTAGGGATTCAACCTTCAGCACTGTGGTCAGTTGACCAAAAGCTTGTGTTGGGGGGAAGTGACCAGTTTTACAGGGGAAACTATTAGGTACTGTGGAAGCAGTCTGTACCATGGCGACTTTAGTCGGTTCCATGAGAATAGATGGCACCATGTAAGGGGTCACAGACTCTGGTGTCAACAAATTTTTCAGTGCCGATTTCAATTGTTTAAATTTTGGTTCCGTGGAAACCTGGCCTTTTGACAATTTTGGTTCCTGAGACTGAGGAGGCACTGGAACTGAGTGGCTTTTCTTTTAGGAGGTTTTGACACCTCTGCCTCAGACAAAGGCTCTGAAAAGGAGGTTTTTAACAACCCCTTTAAGATCAACTTGTTTCAATAGTCTGCTAGGGTCCGGGTATTAAAACCCTTACAGAGTTCACATGGAGGCTGAAGTTCTAAGTGTGGCACTCCTAAACAATAAATGCAGGAAAGATGCCAATCGGAGTTGTGCATCTTCCTGCCATATTTGTCACACTGTTTAAATCCAGTTGTACCTTTTTTATCAGCCATTGTTAGGTAAATCACAAACTGAATCGCTGCTCACGTGATCACACACATGCATAACAACAGTAAAAAACAAAGCAAGTGATTTTTTTTTTTTTAATGTACCAACAATGGTAGTAAGAGAAATACCCAGAAGGGTAAAGGGGAAGAAAAAAAAAGAAGAAGAAAGGGGAAAGAATACCAACAATGGTATTTAAGAGTAACCAAAGGTAAGAGGGAAGGGAGGGGCCTATGCCAACAATGGTAAAGAAGAAATACAAAACAGGTAAAAAAATAGGTAAAACAGCACTCACACACTAATTTGGTAATATAGAATAAAGTGACTAAGAAATATTAAAAAGTGGGGCTATAAAAGAGAAAAATATTGAAAAATATATAGAAAAATAAAGCACTTAGCTTGAGAGCACAGCCTGACGCGTCTTGAAACTCTATGTGGCAAACGAGAACTGGGGGAAGTGAAGAAAGGCACTATGGGTAGCCTTAGCTTGAGAGTTTCTGGCTGGCACGAGCTTGTTACAATGGTCAAGTCGGTTCCGAGGACGGCACTGAGGCCAACTGTCATGAATGAATGAAGATTGACAACATCAGATTTTACCTTAAGAAACTTTGTTTCTCATATTAGATTTATTACAAGTTTTGGCACCAATGCATTTAAAATAAGAAGGGTTTTACAGAAACATTAGCCATTACTTGCTTGTGATAGCATTTTTGCAATGTTATTTCTCCCTGCTGTTCCTTTTCTTACAGATAGGAAAAAAAAAATTGGGAGGCTGTTTGTCAGGATATAAAAAAAATTATAATTTTAAATGCCAAAAAGATTGCCTATTATGTGTTGTTTTCCTTGTGGTAATTGCCCTCACTGACATAAAGTTTGTAGAACAAAGTAGTTTACTTCTGTTAGTGCTACACACACTTATGACAGTAGAACGTTTATTAACTGTAGTTCAGACTGGGTGATCTGCATGGCTGTTTGTGGGTGTGGTGCTTCCAATGTTGAGCAAATGTCTTTGTTTTGGAAATAAAAAATTTCACTGGATGTAAGTGATATTAGATTTAAACGGAAGGCAGTGCCCTCTATAAACATAATATAAACACATTAGTTCCATTTTTACATTCACTGACATTGACAAGGTAGTTATCCATACTTCCCTAGCTTAAAAGAACACATAATTTATTAAATACTAAAGAAAAGGATTGGATTGTTAAGGTCTGGGTATGATACCACCAGGATTAAATGAATGTTTATGATTTATGGATACAGGGAGATAATATATGTGTCTTGAAAACGAGGAACCCTAATAAAATGTATAACAGTTTTTGGGAGGGAATTATATAAATGACCCAGTCAGGCTAGAGTCTTCACTGTATAATACCTTAAACCTCATGAAGTAGAAACCCATGGGATATACACAAATAACCCGTTAAGGACATATCAGTGCTTCAACTACGTGTGTGTGTGTGTGTGTGTGTGTGTGTGTGTGTGTGTCTGTGTGTGTGTGTGTGTGTGTGTGTGTGTGTGTGTGTGTGTGTGTGTGTGTGTGTGTGTGTGTGTATATATATATATATATATATATATATATATATATATATATATATATATATAAACAGAGAGATCTATATGTATCTCTATCTATCTAGCTAGCTAGCTAGCTATATGTTAGCCTGATAACACTGGTGTTGTGTGTGCCTCATTTCAACAGCCGGACGATTTTCTTAAAATTATTAATAGCAAATCTAGACTTACTGATGACAATTGCACTTGTGCAATTGGCACGGCTAGGAGAAATGTTGTTTTTAATATATATATATATATATATATATATATATATATATATATATATATATATTAATGATTGGACTGATGAGATAATAATGTTAGACAAAGAGCAAACGGAACAGATTTAGGAAATTAAATGTTTATGGTTTGTAAAGATAACTCAGCCCCTATGAAACAAAATGATGCCACTGGCAACTTTGTAATCCTGGATACAAGCATTCAGTAATATGAGGATTCAGAGAGTATAGAAGGAAATAAAAAAAAAAGAAGGAAAGGAAGACGTTCACATCAAATAACAAGGAAGAAAAAGAAACTGATAAATGTCTGTGCAAAGAGAATGCAAACTAAAAAGAATACTGCTTTGTTATGCAGCACACAGATTACTGGGAATAACATGTTTCTATCAGAAAATCTTCATTCTACAGAAAAAGGCATCATTTTTCAAAAGAGAAAGTAGAAAAAAGCAGCAAGGGGCAGGTGAAAATGAAAATATCACAACTGAATGTGGAAGGATCAAAGAAAGTTACTGTAAGAAAAAAAGAAGAGAAAGACAGATGTTGACTACATGGCTCAAGCCGTGGATGTACAAAGCCAGCTGGATGAGAACTGTATGCTTGCAAATGAAATAAGCAATGGAAACAGTAGGATTAATAAGACTAATGGTGATGAAGATTATTCCTTTGTAACACCTGATAGAGATATTACTGAATTAGAAGTTGAAGATTCTTCAGATCTGATCAGAAAAGATATTCTTGCAAATGGAGATTCAAATGTGAGAGGAACTGATACTTATATTTGTCATTTGTTGCTATTTTTGCACAGTTGCTGAGCACTTTAAGAATTAATTTTGATTTTGTAATTAATCAGTTAATCAGTGATTGTGTTCCACCTATATATAAAGCAGTATAATTTATCCTATGCAGACGAATGATTAAGGCACCAGATGTATGTTTTTTATTGTTGCACTCTCAGTAAATGAAGTTACTCTTCTTCGCATTTTTTTTTTGTTATAAATACTTTTACTATAACAGACTTTCTAACAAAAAAATCAGGTGGAAGTCTTATGATAGGGATTAAAGATACTTAACAGGCATTTGATTATTACGAGTGTATAGACCATCAAAGTCAAGTGCTGATGACCTAGAGGAATTCACAGATTTCTTTCACGAAACACAGGAGGGAAGAATAATAGTGGCTGAGGAGTTAAATTTACCAGAAACAGAATGGAATAATATTGATTCAACAACAGTAGCAACAAAGGAAATTATTCACAACATATGTTCTGGAACAACAATTTCTTCAGATTGTAAAAAAAAAAAACTACCAGGGAATGGAACATACTAGACATTGTTTGTGTTCCTAAAGAAGTTACTGTTACTTCACCTCAAGTTTTACCACCATTGATGTGCAGTGATCATGTGGTTATAAAGGTTAATTTGTTGCTAGATAATTCTACCAATCTGAAATATAAACCAATGCATAGTACATTAATAACAGATTATATGGAAACATAACAACCACTATGTAAGACTAATTGGAATGATGTGTTCTGTTCTATGGAAAAAATGCAGAAGGAATGTAGAAAGCTTTGAAAGAGAAATTGTTAAAATGCAAAAAAAAAAAAAAAAAAATATTTAACATCAAGATCTAGGCACACAATGTCAGGAGGACATATTTCCATAAGAACAAGACACTTAATTAAGATGAGAGACAAAAAAATAAGAAATGGAAAACAGGTTACACTACAACCTGGAAAACTGAAATAAGCAAGCTGGATAAACAAATTAAGCACAGTGTGAGACAAGATCAAGAAAAATTTGAAAAAATATATGTAAAGAAATTGAGCATAATATGAAACTATTTTATAGAAACATACGATGTGGAAGAAGTAAATCTAAACAAATTGATAAGCTGGGTGTAGATTTTAAAATGTATTCTCAAGACACAGCAGATTATAGATCTATTTACAAAATCTTATACAAAACAGTTTGGCTCCACAAAAGGGGATAATAAGTTGTCCTAGTGAGATTCAGGAAACCTCAAAAACTGAAATCAAATTAGATTATATTGAAAGAGAAATATGCAAACTGGAGCCAAACAAAGGACAGGGAGGAGACAGAATTAGTAATAATGACCTGAGAACACTTTACCAAGAACTTACAATACCATTATATCTATTTATTAGGCTGTATCAATATGGAGAGAGTCCTCAAGATTGGAAACATTAGAAATTATTTACTTACCGCAACTTGGTATCTGTGTTGTCCAATTTCATTATGCATCACAAATGGGTCTTTGTGTCTGTCCTCAGATCCAGCTCGGCCATTTCTTCCAGACATATAATCCAAGCCTCAAACTCCTCCCTCTCCCATAATGCCTTACTCCTCTTCAAACCCTCAGCTGCCCCTTCCTAATGATGGTCAGAACAACAGTACTAAACAGACGAGGAAAGCGAACAACCACAGCCCAAACTAGGAACTAGTGGGTTCCCTTAGCCTCTAAATCACTCTCAGATGTAAAAGGAAGGGGGAAAGAGAGTGGGATGTGATGCATAATGAAATTGGACACATAGATGCCAAGTTATGGTAAGTACATTAACTTCTAATCTGATGTTGTCCATTTCACTATGCATCATGAATGGGTCTGAGCCCCAGCTACACCAACCCTGGGAGGATCTCAAGGAAAGATATGCCTGAGCACCCCCGAACCAAATGATGCTCTGTTCCTGGAAATAATGTCCAACTTGTAGTGAGTGACAAATGTATGAGTTGTGGACCAACTAGCTGTGGCACAAATTTCATCAATTGGAGTTCTTACGGAGAAGGCTGATGAAGTAGATATAGACCTGGTAGAGTAGGCTCTAACTAGACAGGGAAGATGCTTACCTTGCTGAGAATGAACTGCAGAAATACAATCTGTAATCCATTTGGGTAAGGTGACCTTGGATATAGCCTGACCTAACCTATTTGAAGAAAGGGCAATGAACAACTGTTCAGATTTTCTGTGAGATCTATTTCTGTGTGTAAAAAATGCAAGTGTACATCCAAGGAATGTAGCATGTATTCGCCTTTATTGGAGTAGTTGGGGAAAAATACAGGCAAGTGGATAGTCTGGTTAATGTTCGCCTCTGAGGCGACCTTGGGTATAAATGAAGGATTCATTCTAAGATAGACTGTATCTCTGAAGAAAGTTAGATATGGTGGTTGAGAAGACAGAGCTTGCAATTCTGACACTCTTCTAGCTGAAGTAATGGCCACAAGGAAGGCAGTCTTCCAAGAAAAAAATTGTAACTCACATTAGCTAGCATATTCAAATGGCTTCTGGGTAAGTCCTGAGATAAAAAAACCCTTTCATAAAAGCCTGACATAGCTTAGAAGTGGAAACAGTAGAGGGAAAACGACTGCTCTTCCCTACGTGGAAATTCACGATAGCTGCAAGTTGCACCTTTATAGTGGAAAAACTGTCTCTGTGCTGGAAAAGCAAACAAAGAAACATAAGGATATCAGGACTGAAGCAGAAAAAAAGGTCAATATTCCTCTGTGAAGCCCAGATGGAAAATCTCTTCCATTTGCTACAATGTACTTTCTTGGTGGAGGATTTCTGAGAAGCAAGAATAATTTCCAGGACCTGGGAAGCTGGCCTGGACTTTTGTAAAATCACTGGAAGCGGAGAAACCAAGAGGCCAGTTTGAGAGATCAAAGATTGGAAATCTGGTGCTCTGACGGATGGGAAATCTGATCCTGCCTGGGATCCAGTATCCATGGAGGATATTTGCTGTGAGACCACAGGAAGGGGAACCATACCTGATGAGGCCAGTAGGGGGCAATGAGGATTAGATTGGTCTTCAACCTGCTGTCTTTCTTTAGAACTTTGGATATTAAGGGAATCGGAGGATAAACATAGAGGAGACCCTGGGGGGCAATCATGGACTAGAGCATCTCTGGGTGACTCCCCCAAGGAGAGGATCAGTTTGAAGTACTTACTGCATTTGTTGTTTGGGGAGAGGCAAAGAGGTTGCAGCAAGGCTGTCCCCAAGAGTTGAATATTAGATTCACTACCAGTTGGTTGAGGGACCACTTGTGTGAACTTAAGACTGATCTGCTCAGTCTGTCCATCTGAATACTAGACTCCTCCAAGATGTGCATTGCAATAAGAAAGCAGTTTGAAGAAATTGCCCATTCCCAAACTCTCATGGCTCCCCTGCACAATGGGTATGAATGGGTTTCCCCTGCTTGTTGATGTACCAAACTACCAACATATTGTCTGTCAGAATTGCAACTGTCCTCAGAGGAAGGCACTCCTGAAAGGCTTGCAACATGAGAAGGACCACCCTCATCTCTAGTACACTTATGTGCAATTTGGTCTCTATTGTGGACTGTGTGCCTTGGACTATCTTTCCCTGAAAATGCCCCCACCCCAACAGGGAGGTGTCCATGGTCACCATGGCTGTAGGAGGGGAAAGAATGAAGGGTCTGCCAAGATGGCAGTCATCTGTAAGGATCCATCATTGCAGATGATGCCTGCAAATCGGAGTGAGCCTGACCTGTGGTTGACAATGGATGGCCATAAATAGACCATTGTACTGCTAGGATCCACTGAAGAACTCACATAAAGAACCTGGCTAGGGGCACTAGAAGAATGGCAGCTGACATGGATCCTAGGACCAGTCAAGCTGGTGGAGTCAGGTTATTTAGTAAAAGTTGAACATGCTGTCTCAGGGATCTTATTCTTTGGGGAGGTAGGGCTGCTATCTTTGTGATTGTGTTCAACTGCATCCCTATGAGTTTGATATCTTGTACAGGAGTCATCTTGGATTTTGCCATGTTCATTATGATTCCCAGGTGATAGAACAGGTGCAGCATAACCTGAATAGGCTGAAGTAGTTGATGCCGTGTGGGAGCTGTTAGGAGCCAATCATCCAGGTAATGAAACACCTGGAATCCTTGCAGAGGGAAGCAAACCATGTATTTGGTGAACACCCGGGGGCAGTGATGAGGCCAAAGGGCAGTGTTCTGAACTGGTAATGATTGGCCCCCAGCCTGAAGCGTAGATATCTCTTGGAGCACCTGTCTATTTTGTTATGATAGTATGCGTCCTAGAAATCTACAGAGCACATCCAGTTGTCCTTGCACAGAAGGGGCAGAATAGACTGTACTGTAATCTTGCGGAACTTTGACTTCTTTACAAATAAATTCAGACTGCTCAGATCCAAGATAGGTCAAATGTCCCATGTCTTCTTTGGCACCAAAAAGCAGCATAAGTTCCACATATTAGTTGTTCGGTTGGGACCTGCTGGATAACTCTTTTGTCTAGATGTTTTTGAACTTCTAGAAGGGTACTCTCCCTCTGACTGGGTGGCACATTGGGGAGACACTTCTTGGAAGTGGAAGGAGGAAGGGAACAGGGAATATAATAAACTCTGGAAATTCTATTTAACGCCCATGTGTCATTTGTTATGTTTGTCCAGGCTTCTGGGTGTAACGAGAGTCTGCCTTTGACTGCCTCCAGAGTAGGACAGTCATGCAGAACTTCAGGAGCACTGAAAGGGCCTGTCAGAGAAAGGTTCCCTGAAGCCCTAGTTTTGTGGACCCCCTCTCCCTCCGGGCAGCGTCTACCTTTGAATCCTCTGACTCTGCCCCTAGGAGAGGATTCATCTTGCAAATCAGGATAAGCCCCTTGGGACTTAAGGAACCACATCTTCTTTCCACTCTGTTGGTTCTTAGAGAAGGTCCGTTGTGAGAAAGAAAACCTGATCTCAATGGCAGATAAGGTCTTGCCTTCCTGTTCACCGCGGGTTAAGAGCTTCGTTTACTGGTGGCTCAAACCAGGAGGAACCATCAAAGGAGGCATTAATATACAATACCTTAAAGGGGTCCACAAACCCACACAGTCTAATCCAGACATGTGTCCTGTGGACTATGCCTGAGCCAGCTACTTATGAGGTACCTTCAGCAGTGTGGGAGATTAACCACATCAAGGAATTAGCAATGGAGGCCACAGTTGTCAGCTGGAGGGAAAACCTTTTAAGGTCTTCGTCCAACAGCAACTGCATCAGAGAGGTAGAAATTTCCTTAGTCATATCTTTCTGAAGGCATGTGAAGTGTGCCGGTTAATTCAGTGCTTTCAGTGTAAAAGTGGCTGAGGCACATAACCACTTCCCATGCTTGTCCAAAGCTTGAGACTCCTTGTTTGGGGGTGAATAGTGGAGCTCTGTTCAGCAAGCTCTTCATGGTGGATGCTGACACCACAATGGCATCAACCAAAACACCTTTACTCCAAAAGGGGTGATCCTTAGGGGAACGAAGACATTTGTCTGCGCATTTGGGAATTGGGTCCATGGTGTCAGGCTCCTTCCAAGCCCGGCGGGCAATAAGGCAATGAGCTGATTCACTGGGGGGTCACCCAGGATGTAGATGGTCCTGTCCTGTATGCCTCCAGGAACACTGACTCCTCCGAGGAAGGGGGCTGGGAGGACCAGCCACCATCTGCTTCAGAATTTCTAAGATCCTGAAGGAAATATCAGGTGGAGATCAGGGGGACCCTTCCCCTTCATCAAAATCAGTGTCCTCTGTAAATGACTCCAAAGGGGAGTTCAGGTGCTTCTCTTGCATTGACACTTCTGAGGAACCTCCTCTGGGGGAGGACTCAGAAGACATGGGGACCCCTTGCTGAGAGGTAGGCTGGAGGCTCTCTGGGAGGGGCTGACTATTGCTCTGATGGATGGCAGCAAAGCCCTGATCCACAGATGATTAGTAGGGCCTGGTGGAAGAGGGATTGTATCTCAAGGTGTAGAGGATGCCCTCTTTGTCACACGGAAAGCCAACAATGCCAAGAGAACTTGCCCCCTACCCCAGTAACCAAAGCCACCAAGGGAGAGAAGGATGAAGTCATCCTGAATCCGACACCTTAAGAAGGCACCAGTCCTGAGCTGTCAAAGGCCGTGGTCCCCAGGGGAAAGGATGGCTTGAAAAAGGTCAGAACCAACACCAACCCTGAGGACCTGGTACCGACATCTTGGATACAGGACCCACTGCATTCTGACGGAATTTGGGCTGAGCTGGTCAAGGACACTGTTGGAGTCTAGGAAAGGCATATTCCACACTCCAATGCCAGTCCACTCGGGAGTGTCAGACCCTGCAACTTCAAAGCCGCAGATCGGATCGAAGGAGGAGGCTCCAGTATCGGGGTCAGAGTTCTCATGGATCCAGCATGGGCTGGAGAAAGCAAGATTCTCAGCTAGATCTGGGCTTTGAGAAAACTCCTCATCAGCTGATCCATATCAGACTGGGACAGCCAAGAGGATCTAAAGGAAACAGAGGAATGGGTCAACTTAAGCAGCAACATGGTGGGCCAGACGGTCTGGACAGGTGAGGGAGATTTACTCCATTGTGGAGTATGGCTCAAGGACCTCCAATCTGGGTGAGTGTGACCCAGAGTTCACTTCAAAGAAGAAGAGCTGCGGATCCATATGGTCTCCACTGGCTCCGACTAACTGCTTGGACCCAAGCTCTGAGGGTCCGGCAGAGAGGTTGGCTTGGCCTATGCCAGCTCCACTGGATCTGAGGGCCCTCTCAGATCCATAAAGAAGTGAGAGCAGGAAGGATCTGAGAAAGACAGATCCAACAGCCTCCTGTACTTCTCAGGAGCAGTTGTTGCCCCCAGAGTAACAGAGGGGGCATGCTTCTTCGGGGCAGGGGTCTGGGCTCCAGAAGTTGGGAGAAGACCTCTCAAGATAAGTTTATTGTGCCAGTCAGTGAGGGCTCGAGCATCTGGTTTCCATTTGTGTGGGTCTGGCTTTGTCCTGCTCACTTTGTCTGCCACAAAGTTTTGCTCTTCACAGAATTTAAGAAGCCTGTAGGGAGAGATTGTGTTCTAAAGCTATATCCCATGTTAACATGGCGAGTCTGCAGATGGGGTAAGATCTGCTTCCCATTCAGCACCACAACATTGTGATATTGTCTGTAACAACCTGAAGTGGTCCCGGGGACCAAAGGTTATTCAAAGAATTGAGCGCCTTGATAAGGGCAAGCATCATTTTTACATTTATTTGCTTGCATCTGTCCTTGGTGTCCCATTCACCTTGCACTTTTACCCCCTTTAACACCTTGTGGCCCAGATACCTTGCAATTTTATCCCCCTTAACAGTGTTCCCCAAGAAAAGTCTGAGGTGTTTGTCATGACTGACTGCTTTGGAGCAAGAGGGGAGAAGGGGAGACCAGAGTTCAGGGTTATTTGATGTCTCCACCAATATATTTCTCTTCTTACTCTACCCAGAGCTGTAATCTGAACAGGTAATGGGTGTTGGTGATTAGACCAAAGAGACTTCAGATGCCATTGTAAATTTTTCACATGGAGTCTTGCCAAAGGTTTCATGAGAATTACAGATCCTATGAGAACCAGAATCTTCACGTATGGAAAACCCCTGAAATAGATCTAAATATAGATCTATTTTGTGCCTGTGGAAGAAAAGCTCTTTGAACTGAGGTGTCTAGCAGGCATCCCAGGAAGATATCCCAATGTGACAGAGTCATAAAAGTCCTTTTCAATGTTGTTTTGGAATCCCAGCCTTTATAGGAGATCTCTCACCCAAGTGAGAAATTTCTGACACTTTGAAAAAGACTCTGCAGTGATACATAGGTCACCTAAATATGGAAAGATGTTGATTCCCTGTTGCGTGCAATGTTCTATAACTGGAGCTAGACACATTGCAAACACTCTTGGTGCAGTGGATAGCCAAAAGGGTAAGGCAGAGAATTTGTAATGGGATCTAAACACATACAACCTTAAGAAACATCTGAAATTTAGATGGATGGGAATGAGATAAAATTCCTTTAAATCTAAGGTTACCAAAAATACTCAAATGAGGAAGAAGAAGTAAAAGATTGTATAGTGAAAGCATTCTGAACTTTGGCACTATCACAAACTGATTTAGGAAAGAAGTGTCCAGAACTGGTTTCAAGGCATTTTCTTTCTTTGGCACAAGAAACATTCTTGAATTAAAAAAAGAAAATCTTCACCACTGGGAAAAAAATGGAGATTCATACTTTCTGGAAGGGATAAGAGACTGCCAGGGTGGGAGGGGGGACCAGGTCCCTTACACAGTCATTCTGAATTATTTGACTGTCTTTTGCTTGGTGGGGGGGTTCCTGCATTCTTTGTGGATCCTACCTGTCATTTTTTTTAAACATCTGATTACCAGCATTTTACTGAGACTATTTAATTTGTGTCTTGTCAAAAATGGATGAGGTAGCAGAAAATCTTCTGGAAAATTTAGACAAAGAACGATGAAAATCTGAGATTCCCTGTATCAGCTTACCCCTCTCATCACATTTTTGATAATCTCTGCAGCAGGGGGACCAGAAACTAAATCTTAAAAAGGAGAATTTAAAAATCTATTTTTTTTTATTTGTTTACATCCCGTTAGATTTTGAGAACACAGCCAGGCAAACCTCCTCAACACAGTGCCACTTTCAACAGCCCTGGATGTAGCATCGACATAGTCATAAATACACTTCAAACAATGAGTAGTGACCTAAAAAAATGAAGAAGATAAACCATACAAAGCAGATTTTTCCACACCGGTAGGAACTGCAGATAAAACATTCCACTTACTTTCACAATTAATCAGTATAAACTTTAACATATGAACCTGACAATTCAAAATTCTTAACATTAAAGTTGCAAAAACATACAATTTTTTCACAAACTTATCAATTGTTTTATTACCATTCTTGTCAGAGGTTAAGGTAACAAGCTCTTCTCTTAAGTCTGAATCAGAATTCTGTGGAGAGAAACATGTATCTGTCCCATCACATTCCTCTTGAGTTTCACTTTCTTCTGTTTGTGATATAAACAGGACCTGCTGGAGAGAAACTACCCCTTCTCTGGAACAGGCTCCCCATCCACAAAAAACAGAGTTCCTCCATAACCCAATTCAAGTGTAATTTGGCAATTGGATGGGGAATAGGAAATTCATCCCTGGACTGGTACCTATGTCTCTAATGGACATTAATGTCATATTAAAAATGGTAAATATTTCACCTCTCAAGCCCATGCTTACACTTATCAAGAGTACCAGAACTTGTAGGAGATTTGGGATGCATGGCTAGGCTTAAAAAGGCCCTTGTGGTTGTTATCCTAGTAAACACCTATGAACCTATAAAAAGAGGAATCCCTTTTTCTCTTACCAGAAACCAGTTTATAAGACGGGTCAATAGCCTGTACAAGATCCTGAGCCAGACATAATAAACCACTCCTATCCAGTGAAACTAGAGTGGGACAAAATATTGAAAATGAGGGCAAAAAATGGTTATTAATGGCAGCATCCTTCCTTAGGGATGAGCACACCATTCTGGTTAAGCAGGGGCACCTTTCCTGCCCCTTTTCCCAACACCGATGAAAGTCCTAAGAGGCCCCAAGAGTTGCAGAGTACGTGTCTAACCCTCTGGTCCATAATGGCTGTATGGGTACCACCAGAGGGAATCTGGGAGAAAAAAATGAGTTGTCTGAGTAACCAGCTTATTCCACAGCTAAGTCAGCCACCTGAAGCTAAGGCACGCTGATAGCCTGCTGTGGTGCAAAAGCAGTTTAGTTAACTTGTTATTTTTGAAGCCAGAAGCAGGACCGACTGTGGGACTGGTAGGTTTTTTCCATGATCAAGCTGAAGATGGAGCCTCTTTCCTGGGGCAAACTAAGCAGCAAAAGCCAGTAAAATTTAAAGGTAGTATAAAGTCACTTTTCTAAAGAAAAACAGCAACCCCCCCCCCCCCAAAAAAAAATGCTCAAATACACTTCACCAGCGGAAGCACCCACAAGTAATTTAAACACAGTTTCTTCAGAGAAAAAGGGATTTTAGAATGTTCAACTCAACTTTTACACTGTCAAACACAAAAGTGCACTCTTGTTTAAAAAAAAAAGAAGAGCAAAGTCACATGATAGTAAATAAAAGTGCATATTTCCACACAGGAAAGTAAGGTAAAACATTAAAAGATAATACATGGAAGGTTTTTGCCTGAGGGGAACATATCTGCCCTGCAATGGAACAGCACAAGCTGACTGTCTGTCCTTGAAAGCCCACCTAAGACTGCTCTTTTCAGAGGCAAAAAATCTCTGAAGTGACTGGCACTCAAACCTGTATTTTTAGTCAGCTCAGCTTGAGCTTACTAATCATTTGGGCACATTGAAGGATATAACACATATAGCTTACGCTACTGCAGCAGTGATCAATATGAAGAAAATCAGCACTGCCCCACATCTTCTGTGGCCAGCCTGATTGAGATGGGTTTCTTGGGTATCATCTACTACTCAATATCGTAACACAATGTATAAGATGTAATATATAACATCCTTTTTGGGCAAAACTCTCACAGTTCAGACACTAAAAGCACTAGCAGTACACCACAAACCACACCTCACCAAGGCCATCACAATACATATAATCCATCATATGGTGAGATTCTGAAGATTAACTTGCCCAGAACTGCAAAGGCCATCAAGATGCAACACAGAATCAAAGTACACTCAACAAGTTAAGCCTACCTCTTCACATAAAGATTCCCAAAGTCACAGATACTAAGCCCATAAGGCAAGTATCTACCCAACCAAGGAAGTAAAGATTGACGGTTAGTTGCTTGTCTGGTGCCAGGTTCCCTGAAGTCACACATTCTCTCAATCTCAACAAGTACCAGTATATGTCACTCATAGTACATGTGGGTGTCAATGACTTGAGCTGTACCTCCCTGGACTATATGAAGACAGGCATGATGAAGCTCTCAGACTGTGTCCTACAGGTATGAGCATAGCGCTGAGCAGCAATCTACCTTCTCCAAGGTGGATGCTGCAATATGAGCAAAAAGATAATTTACTTTAGATTTTGGTGTTGCTCATAGGGGGCCCAATATTTGTCAGATGGGAAGGATGTGATCAACAGGTGATGCTGCTGCACCAGGGATGGTCTGCATCTGTCCCATCTACAGTTTTGATTATTGCCAAAGACTTTGTTCATCATGATAGTGCCTTTATAAGGCAATGCCAATCTTGATAAACCTACTAACATAACAAAGCAAGCAAAGGAATATATGAAGGTGTTGCTGATTAATGCTAGGAGCCTAAACAGGAACTTCATTCCCTTCAAGCCCTTCTCTAGCTGTAGGACACAGACATTTGTGTGGTGACTGAGACATGGTTTAAAATGGAGGAGAGCACTCTAACTTTGCAAGGTTATAATGCCTTCCACACATTTTCTGTGCAGGAGGGAAAAAAAGATAGTGGTGTCTTAATCTTAATCCAGGACAGACTGACATCAAGGCTAATAAAGCAGTATGATGCACTAGAGCTTCTTCATGTGAAAATAATCATCAGAAAGGTCCTGTACCATGTATTAGCTAGCAAAAGAACTCCCTCTATGATCCAAGAAAGCCATGTCTATCTACAGGAAATAGAATAACTCAGTATTAAACCAAATACTGTTTTCCTAGGTGATCTAAACTATCCAACTATATACTGGGAAACCTATACCACCACAAGTGCATAAGCACAAAGATTCTTGAACTTTGTCAGTACAAACATCCTGGAACAATTAGTCACTGCACTCACTAGAAGGAACAATATCTTGGATCTTGTCCTTAATAATATGAGGACATATTGTTCCACCTCTTGTGTATCTTTATCCCTTGTTAGGTCTGACCATAAAACCATGTCCTTCAAACTAAGATTGAAAGCAGAGATCCATTCCACCCAAGATATCTTCGCAAACTTCTCTAAGACAAACTAACTACTCCTAAGTGATACATTGGTAGGCTTCAGATCCCTGCCAAACCCAGTTAATTCTGTTGAATACATAAAGATTTACTCCACCACACTATACAAGGATGTAAATAGCTTCACAGATATTGATGTACCGTGTGGGAACAAGCATGGGGAAACAACAATGGTGGAACCATAATATCAACAAACTACAATAATTTGATCAAAACTAAGAAGACTAATTCACAGAATGATACAGCCCTCATCATGGAAACTTTAATAAAACCCAACAAAGTCATGGGTGATGCTGAAATAACTACCCAAGCCAAAGAAAATCAAAAGGCCTTTTTAGTTTTGTTCATAATCTCAGAAGCATAACACAGCAATGTGCTGGGCTGATAATGAACAATGTTACCTATGCTGAGGCAAGATCCAGAGAATCTACTGGCCAATAAATTCAGCTCAAACTTTACCCCTCTCTCCCCTCTGTCTATCCCAAAAGATATATCTGAAACTGACTTGCCTCCAGCTATAACACAAGACCAAATTCTAAAAGTGCTATCAAAAACTAAAAATACTGCATTGATGGGTCCTGACAATATCCTTAGATGCGACTTACATATCATGAAGCACAATTTAAACACCCCTCTAATAACACTGTTCCACTTTAGCTTTATGCCAAAGCAAATGGAAAACAGCTACAGTCATTCCCCTGCATAACAGATGACCTTCCACAAACCCATTAAGTCTGATCAGCCTCATATGCAAAGCCATGGGAAGACTTATCATGGAACTAATCAATAAGGTCTTAGGGAACCTCCAAACACTGGACCCATCTCAGTTTGGATTCATCAAGGGCAGGTCATGCTTACTCAACCTGGGAGACTTTTTTGAAAAGGTCACCAGTGCAATGGATGAAGGTAAAATATTGCAAACTGCATACCTCAACCTGGACAAAGCTTCTGACACATCCCCCCACTCAGCCATAATAGAAAAGCTAAATAAACTTGGAATAATCCCCTACATCACCCACTGGATTGCCAGCTGGCTCACAGATAGGATACAGGGACCAAAATAGGGGAAACTGCCTCCACAAAGAAACCAGCCTCCAGTGGATTCCACTAGGGCTCAGTGCTGGGGTCTATGCAGTTTGGTATTTACTCCCCTGATCTAAAAGCAAATACCAAAGGGCTCTAACTGACTAAGATATGCATAACTGCAAGCTAGGAACAGTTATTGAAAATGATTTAGCTATTCTGCAGGAAGGTTTATCTCAAATACATAACTGATGCAAGAATCGTGGACTGAAACTAAATGACAAAATATGCATTATCATATTTATTGGGAAGTTATCTATCCCAGTGAACTATCATATCAACTATACATCCCTACCCACTTGCTTGGGATTTGAGAACTTATGTGGATAGTGACCCAGTTTTTGACCAACATGTGTCCACTGCTGCAAGAATGTCCTTCCATATTGTGTAGTTTATAAGCAAACAACTGTGTCTAGAATTAAAGATGTCATTGTCTCCTTTTACCCAGCCCTCATTAGACCATCTATTAAGTATAATGCGCCTCTGGCATGTATCTGTCCAGACACATGCAATAACTTGAACCCCAGGACTTCCCCTGTACTATAAATGGACAGAGGCAGTTACTAAAAGCTTTGCCCATGCATGGGTCCCATCAAATGATGTGCTGCATAATCCCAGTTCTTCTCACTAGGAATCATGGGATGTGTAACCAGAGTCTGCAGCAAACAGGATAGGTTAATTCAAGCATCAAAAGGGAAACTGGCTAGATTTAAAATGGCCCACGGTGGCAGCTTGCCTAGTACTTCCTTATGAATCTATGAAGCACCCTAAGAGTTACTGCCCTCTTTCAATTGTTTTTTTAAGGTCTTTTTGGAACAAAAACTTTCAAGAAACAAGATACCTTGGAATGCCTAAAAGGGAAATATTAATTCAGCAAAGTGACTGTAATATTGTAAGAATAACACTTGAGCTTGATAGTTATGGTAAGAATTACTCACCTAAAGGCATTATTTGAGCCTGTGGGTTTTGCCCTCAAGACCAAACTCTCAAGCCAGGATGCAATTGTTCAGCATGAATGGCTTTGCTGTGCCTAAGGATCACAAGTGGAATTCTTCTTTTTTTGTTTATGACAGCAGTCAGTGTTTACAATTATTTAAGGTGATGTTGCTATTTAAAAGTAGCAAAAATAAAAGAGATAAAATACTGAAGGTGTGGCAGATTTTTATACATTTTGTGATCACTGTGTTGGCATTGTAGTGCACTGTCTAGTGATCATGAGTAGATTGTTCTTTTTTGGTTCATGAAATGGTTACATTTAGACTGTTGTTTGTTTGTATGATACTTAATACTTAAACAGCAAGACTGTTGTAAGTGTAAAGGTATGATGCATGCTTTATTTATTTGTTAAGCCAAGCAGAACACCATTCCACATGGACCTTTTTGAGCTCTGCCTGGGAGCACTGCCTGATTAAGTGACTTGTTAAGAATCATAGAATGTGTAATTGGGGTTGACAGACACAATCCCTGGACACAAGAATAATGCAGTTTGTTTGTTTGTGTCTTTCGGCTTTTCCCGGTTATTCCTCATAAATATTTGGAAAGCACAACTGACTTTTTAGCACGTATGTGTTGTGTATTGTTTTTTTTTTTTCCCTTTTCTTGGCATCTAAGGTTAGCAATGTTCAGCAGGAATGTTACAGGGAATAACATCACTACTTTAACACAAAATAAGTGATTTTGATTACCTGACACACTTGTATAATATCTACTGACCATATACATATGCATAATTAAATCATGTTAGAGAGTATCTGGGTCAAACTGACCAATCAGAATATCCCAATCAAGTAGTGATAAATCAAGTGAAAGTGGGCAGGTAAAGTTTAAATTTGTTTTTCTGTATAGCTTACAGAACTACACATAGTATTCCAGGTATGTTCTTATCTAAATTCTGTAGAAAAGAAGCACAGCTTTAGCATCTCTGGAATTCACAACTCGTGCTAAGCATCTCAGCATCCTTGTGGTCTAATCTTTAACATTTCTTAATTGAGTATGTATTTTGGTACATGATTTTTCAATCATGACCTAGGCCTAAAAGCCAGTCACACAAACACACATAGGAACAACATATCTACATACACACACACACACACACACACACACACACACACAAACATGTATATATATATACACATTTATATAGATATATGTATAGTTATATCTATAGATATATATCTATATGGGTCTACTTCAAAGGATCGAAATTTCACAACATTGAAACTCTGATCATCAGAGATCAGAAGATCAAAGTTGTAAAATATCAAACCATTTATTTATTTATCTAACATTTGTTAACCGGGAAAGTCCCACTTGGAAAGAAGCCAATTTTCAGTGGAGGCCCGGGGAGAAAGGCTTCAGATGCATGTCTTTGTAACGTGGAAGGAAACCGGAGCACCCAGAGGAAACCCACACGCACGAAGGGAGGACATGCAGACTCCACACAGAAGGCACCCCATCCGAGAATTGAACCAGACGACCTCTTGCTGTGAGTCGACAACGCTACCACTGCACCACTGTGTCGTCCAAAACCTAAAAAATAAATAACAAGTCAAAACTTCTTATTTTACATTTTTGCAGGGGGCAAGCCCCCCTGCAGCCCCAGACCCCCTGCTACTTAAATATACCAACTCCGAGATCGCACTATAGTGAAGAGAATGGTAAATTTCCCATTCCACACTGTACAGCGATCTTCATTCACAAGGTTTGATATTTTACAACTTCGATCATCTGGTCTTCACAGATCAGAGGTTCGATGTTGTGAAATGTTAATCCTTTGAAATAGACTCATCCATATATATATATATATATATATATATACATGGGTCTACTTTCATAGACCGAACGTACGAATCGCCGACACACATGTTCCCGACCCCAAACAACCGAAAACACACCACACCAACAACTCAACATACCGAACACCATAACACCGACACAAAAAACGCCAAGTACACATTGCACACAACAACATATCCACTAACCTTAACCTAAACCCTAACCCTAACGTCCGACACTACCGCACACTTACCCAACCCGCACCCTAACTCACTTAACACACCCCTACACCTCAACACCGTCACTATCGCACACTCACCCTACCTGCACCCTAACCCTAACTCACTTAACCCACCCCTAAACCTCAACACAGTCACTACCGCACACTTACCCAACCCACACCCTAACCCTAACTCACTTAACACACCCCTACACCTCAACACCGTCACTATCGCACACTCACCCTACCTGCACCCTAACCCTAACTCACTTAACCCACCCCTACACCTCAACACCGTCACTATCGCACACTCACTCCACCCGCATTCTAACCCTGACACACTTAACACTACCCTACACTGCTCTACGTCACTTCCACACACTTACCTCACCGGAACCCTTAGTCCGACAGCACCGCACACTCACCTTTCCCACACCCTATCCTAATATCCTTCACTATCGTACACTTACCTGTCCGCTCCCCAATACTACATCTTTCACTTTCGCACACTTACCGTATCGCGCTCACACTCTGCCGTTGTCGGTCTCTCAGCCGTCGGGATTTTGCGTTTTCGGTAACCTACCTGTTCGGTCGTTCCGTCTCGGTCTTCCGGGTGTCGATGACGTGGCACTTCGGTCTATGAAAGTAGACCCATATATATATACATATATATATATATATATATATATATATATATATATATATATATATATATCTAAAACCAAAAAATAGAAAACTAGTAGCACAGGAACAATTACCCTTGATATCAGCCTACAAATTATTAAAATGAACTGTTGTTAAAAATACTTTAATAAGATCCATGTGAAAGATCCCTTTGCATTCCTATGAAAAATAAAAAAAACGTAATTCAAGCTGGTATTGCTTGTTTAAACCATGGTTTGTTAAGTTAAAACATGAGATGAACACTTTAGCCCTTGTCAGACCTTCATCAGCTCTAAGTTATACATAGCTGTAACACGCAATATATACTTTTTTATCTTCCATATTAACAGCAATGTATATTACAGCAAAGGCTTTAATTCAACAGCACTTAAACAGATCACTTGTAGTTGTTCTTGTCCAATTTAATTCTGGTCTTGTAAAATAGTAGCCATTGGCATTGTGATATGTTGTTTGTCTCTTAGATATATGGATGCTTTTCTAATCCAAATGTTGTCCTTTCCTTGGATCCATATCTTTAGCATTTTGCCTCATGAACCTTAGCAATGAATTAATTTACCTTGTATATAGACTTTTGTTTTAGGATATTGTCATATGGATTCTGTTGTGGTAGAGTGGTGTGGTTCAGGCACATCAAAGCAGGGAAGGTACTGTGGGAAGGCTTACTTGATTACCTTTAACAGAAAGAGACACATACCTTGGAACATACTGCTAACCATGGGATAACAATAATATCACAAAATATTAATGGGATTGCAGTTCTTGTTGATAGCAGGCTCTTGTTTCAACACTTTAAAACTAATAATCCCACAGATACATACTTGCAGAAATCTCATTAACCAATATAGTGCATGTTTTGGACAACTGTATGCAGGTACTATTTATTCATTTAATTTATTAATTTATTTATTCTTACTTACTCAGTTCTTATTTATTTACCAGGTAAGTGGACTGGTCTCCTGACCTTTTTCATCCATGACCCTGCCTCTGAAAACAGGCATAAATATGCAAGTCGAATGTAACATAAAATAAATTCATAGCAGTTACAATCTACAACATTGCTATATATTGTAGCATTAGAAGTAGAGACAATAAAGTATTTATTTTATTTTTATTTATTTACAGTTTAACAGGGATAGAGCACTGATCTAGATGGTTTGTTTTCAGGACTAGCCCCAGGAAACATATAGTATAAGAGTAGCGATATATAAAACAGGTATATGATACAAATGCAGATATCAAGCATGCATTTTATATAATGAAACTGTTTGATGATCATAAAAAGGGAGGTTAATATTCAATGAAAGGCAAGTGGTTAGCACCAAGCTATATATAAAAATGCATACACAATAGTCCTGCCATGAATTACTTGTGGATAAATTGCTTTGGATGGGGTAATGTTTGGTGGGGGATAGTATGTGAGGGAAGGGGGAAGACAGTCAAGTGAAGAGTCGCATAGGAGAGACAGAGGAGTGAGATAGGTTGGTAATGCACAGGTAGGGATCTAATGAGAGAATGGCAATGAATAGAAGGAGGAAGAGAGATGATGGAAATGGTGAATACCAAATGAAGAGTCGAATAAGACATAATTGAAAATTATATGGAAAATGTAGGTTTACACATTTCATTAACTGAGCTGAAGGCATCATACTGAGATTTGAATTTCACTTGCAGAGTATGAAGCAGGAAGAAAATAACTCTTGATACTTAGCCATTATCTTGAAAGAATTTGCACATGACTTCTTTATTGGGGAGCTCTCTGGGTGCATTTTTAAACTCTTCCACAGTTTGTTCCTTCTTAACCTCATTTGGGAGTTCATTCCAGATGGCAGGCCCTAGCCAGGAGAAAACTCTTTATGTTATAGTCAGGGCAAAGCTATAATCTTGACTGCTTTTCAGATGGTTGGTTTGTTCTCTAATAGGAAGCTGTACCTTCAGAGGCAGACTGTCCTAACTTTACTACTTAGATCAGTAATGTGCTTATAAATAGGGTAGCTTTGTTAGGAACTGGAAGTCACTGTAAACCCTTTAGCAGGTCACAATGATGAGTGCGTGTGCTGCTAATAATATGAATCTGCCTAGTTTGTTTTTATAATTCTAAAGCCTCTGTGTATTAAAGGATGACTGTAGTGCTAAGAATGGCAGGCCATATTCTAATCTGGGGAGAAGTACATTTTTAGCTACAGTCGTCTGAGCAATAAGTTAAAAAATACGGGAAATCCTCTATACTTTGTAAAGGGTGAAGAGCCGAAGTGCTAGCGGAAATAATTTGTTGTCTCATTCCTGTTTGTTATTTTAATAAAGTGTATCAAGTATGTGAAGGTAACAGGTCATCTTTTTTGTGGTTCCTGAAATATGAGAAATCGTGTAATATAAATATGTAAGTTATGTACTTACCAGAATGTTAGATTTATCTGGTCACAGTTCAGGTACTGGAATCCTGTAGGCCTATTTTTTCCCCTCCTCATTCCAGTTGTAGTGCAGGATATGCTGGCTAACTAATCATCATCACTAAATCTGGAGTACTTCTCTTGGAAGAAGGGGTTTGTGGGTCAGAGGAAGAGCTCAAACTTGCATGGAGTGTCACTGGTAAAAAAACCGGCATTAAGGTGACCAGTGTCTGGACAGATACCAGATAAAGTACAGTTGTGTACACTTACCATAAATGTAGATGTTCGAGTGTATTCACTGTTGCAGTCATTACATTTGGGTTATCTGCTTGCAGGTAGCCCTCAGTTGGCCTGATTAACAAAGTCTTGGGTCCTGCTTCAGCTGCTGTCCCTTCTTCCATGATGTCAGGTTGTCAGGGGTATAAAACATGTAGCCGACGCCATTACATCAGTTTTTCTTGCCCCAGATATTAGGTGCCCCCTTAATGGGAAGCAATTAAATATAAAGGTACAATGATATACCTCCAACAAAAAAGCAAATACACCAAAAAGCTTTCAAGCATAGTAAAGAAAAGTAGAGGTATAGCCAAAAGAAGTTAGGGGGCTGGAGGGAGGGTAACCAGGACTGCAACAGTGAATACACTCGGACATCTACATTTATGTACACAACTGTACTATGTTCTTCGTGTTTCACTGTTGCAGTCATTACATTTGGGTAGATTCCCAAAGCTATGGTTGGGAGGAGGAATTTAGATAGCATTAGGGCCAGCTATAAGGCCCTGCAAGACTGCAATGGCAAAGCCAGCTCTGGATTTAGAGGAAATTGGCAAATGATAATGCTTGGTGAAAGTATGTACAGAACTCCAGGTAGCAGCTTCTAGGATGTCCCTGATAGGGATGCCTCTGAGAAAAGCTGTAGAGGTAGATGCAGCCCTGGTGGAATGAGGTCTGATCCCCTGGGGGATAGGTTTTCCATGGTGTTTATAGCAGAAATGAATGCAATGGCCTATCCATTTATAAATGGTTTGCTTTGAAATAGCCTTCCCCTCTGCCCCTGCAGCAAATGCCACCAGCAGTTGTTCAGACTTCCTTTGAGGTTTAGTCCTGTCCAAGTAGAATCTAAGTTCTCTGTGAACATCTAAGGAATGTAGTATCCATTCCCCTTTGTTCTGTGGATTGGGAAAGAAGGTTGGCAAATGAATGGACTGATTAAGAGCCACACTGGATACCACCTTGGGCATGAAGGATGGATTCGTTCTGAGGGACACCCTGTCCGCATGAAAGATGATGAAAGGCTCCACTGCCCTAAGGGCCTGTAATTCGGATACCCTTCTAGCTGAAGTGATTGCTAAAAGGAAAGCGTTTGCTAAAAGGAAAGCGTTTTTTCAAGAAAGAAATTTTAAGTCTGCAGTAGCAGCTGGCTCAAAAGGAGGTAGAGTAAGTTTCTCCAAAACAAAGTTAAGGTCCCAGGCTGAGGTTGGAGCTCTCCTGGGTGGTCTCAAATTTTTGGCCCCTCTGAGGAACTGCTTGAGCAGTGGGTGAGAGAAGAGGGGAGGTTCTGTGTTATAATGAGTTGAAATGGCTGAGGCATGGATTTTAATGGAGGAAAAAGCCCTTGTGAAGCATCTCAGTTAAGTATTGTAAAATCTGAGGTAAACTGGGTGCTGCTGTGCTAATCCCTTGAGAATGGTTCCAGGCACAGAATCTTTTCCATTTTTCAGCATAAGACTTTCTAGTACTAGGCCTCCTTGCCTCTAAAATGATAACCATCACAGTTTTACTGGGGGATGGTAAAGGAGAGATTGGGTAATTAGCCAGGCTGCAAGGTTCAGTGATAGAAGCTGAGGGTGCAGAATCTGGTTCTCCTGCTGAGACAAAAGGGAAGGAGTCTGAGGCAGGTGCCATGGGGATAACCGTGACACACTGCACAGGATGGGGTATCAGTGTTGGCGTGGCCAGTCTGGAGCAATCAAAATCATCCTTGGTTTGTTCTGTTTGATTTTTAGTAGCAATTTGGAGAGCAGAGGCAGAGGGGAGAAGGCATAGACTGATAGCTTTTTCCAGCTGAAGGACAGGGCATCCACTTTCCAGGCTTGTTTGTGGGGAGTCCTTGTGCAAAATTTGTCCAATTGATAGTTCTGGGGAGAGGCAAACAGTTCTATATCTGGGCTCCCCATTTGCTTGTCAACATGTTGAAAATCCTTGGTTCCAGTTTCCACTCGTGTGGGTCCATGAGGT
Source organism: Protopterus annectens (assembly GCF_019279795.1). Taxonomy (NCBI): domain Eukaryota; kingdom Metazoa; phylum Chordata; order Ceratodontiformes; family Protopteridae; genus Protopterus; species Protopterus annectens. The sequence goes on from NC_056740.1 coordinate 226,292,478, forward strand.
TTCTGCTTAGTCCGTCTGCCAGTGTATTTAATTTTCCTGGCAGGAACTGAGCTTGTAGATGCACTTGGTAGCTCAAGGCTGTGTTCCACAATGCCATGGCCAGCCTGCAGAGGGGGTAAGAATGTGTACCCCCCTGCTTGTTTATGTACCACATAACAGTGGTGTTGTCCGTCTTTACCATTAATTGTCCTGGAAGAATGTGGTCCTCGAAGGCTGTCAGAGCATTCTGTACAGCTAACATTTCTTTTTGATTGATATGCAGCTGCATTTGACTTGGGTTCTATTTGCCCTGAATGCACTTCCCTGCCAGATGAACCCCCCCATGCATGATGCATCTGTTGTTAGGGTTTGGGCAGCAGGGGGTGGTGTGAAAGGTAGTCCCTTGTTTTGGTGGCAGGCATCTGCCCACCAAAGGAACTCTAGGCGTAGGCAAGGTATGATATGAATCATTGCTTCTAGATCATGAGAATGTTGACACCATAGGCTTTTTAGATACCACTGTAGTGTCCTCATATGCAGTCTTGCATATGGAATTAGAAGAATGCAGGAGGCCATGAACCCCAAGGCTTGCAGTATTTGTCTTGCAGATAGCAGGGTTTTTGTGGCCACTTGTTTGAAGAAGGTTGTCAAATGAATTTGTTTCTCTGGCATGAGGCAAGCCATCTGGGAAGTTGTATTCAAGCTTGCTCCCAGGAATATAATTTGTTGACAGGGTACCAGGTGTGATTTCTTTTAATTTATGGTGTACCCTAGACAAGTTAGAACCCTTTGTACAAAGGCCAGATGATTCAAAAGTATGTCCTGGCTTTCTGCCTGAATTAGACAATCATCCAGGTATGGGTATATTTGAATATTTCTTTGCATGCAAAATGCAATAACTGGAGCTAGGCACTTTATGAATACCCTGGGCACAGTAGATAAGCCAAAGGGCAGTACAGAGAACTGATAATGCGTGTAGCCTGCTTTGAAGTGTAGGTATCTACTGCAAGATTCCCTGATTGGGATGTGCAGGTATGCTTCTTTTAAATCTAGTGTTGCCAACCAGGCATATTTGCCTAGCATAGGAAGCAATTGGTGAAGAGTCAGCATCTTGAATTTTGGAATCTCCAAAAAGGTGTTTAGAGTAGACAGGTCCAGGATAGGACACCATGAATTGTCTTTTCTGGGAAAAGTCTCGAGTAGAAACCTTGTCCCTTTTCCTGTTCTGGTACCAATTGAATCGCCCCCATGCTTAAGAGAGAAAGTACTTGTTTTGGGGCCTCTGCCCACTGATTTGGGAGTAGGTCCGACCAGCCACTTGGTGTTGGCAACATGTGGATGTGAAATCTGTATCCCTGGGACACTATATTTAAAACCCATTTGTCCTGGTTAATGAGTTCCCAGTTCTTTGCATGAAGAGCAATCTTTCCCCCCAAAGCAGTCAGTTGATAAGTGCTTGGAAATTGTAAAACGAAGTCAGTGAGAAAGTTTACTGTAGGGGGAGTCTTATTACTCCCAGATTTGGAAGTTGAGGCCCCCACTGCTTAGTCCTGTGTGTCCCCTGGAACTGAAATGTGGAATTTCTGCTGTATATGGGTTTGGCTTGAGAAGATCTGGAAGGGGCTGGAAAGGACCAATTCTTAGAAGGCCAGTGCCTACTAAATCTAGGAGGCTGAACTTGTAAGAAATCTCTAACAGTTTGCATAGATTTAGCTTTGTCTTCCATCTTTTTAAGAACTTCTTCAGCCTTATTGCCAAACAGGCGGTCCTGATTTAAGGGAGCATCCAACAATTTAGCTTTAACATGATCAGGCAAAGATTGCTCCTTAAGCCAAGCATGCTTTCTGAGCACATACTCAGTAACAGCAGCCCTGCAAGAGGCCTCTAATGAATCAAAACCACATTGCAAAGTATGTTTTCCAAAGTATTCAGCAGAATGCATTAAATCTTGTAATTCTTTATTTTCCACACAGTCAGGAATCAACATAATTTTCTGTATAAGCAATCCAATAACATGTTGCTGATACTTTAACATATGAAACTGGCAGTTTAAAGCCCTAATGGCCAAGGTTGCAGAAGTGTAAATCTTCTTACCCCATCCTTCTAGCGCCCTGGAGTCTCTATCAGAAGGGGTAGGATTTTTAACAGTAGAAGCCTTAATGCCCTTGGGCCCCTGCGAAATAGTCTCTGGATGCACAATAGGATTTTTAAAAAGGAACTTGTTTGACTCAGGGACACTGTAATATTTAGAAAAGAAAATAGCACCAGCTACTAGCGGTCAAGAGGATCGTGAAGGCACTTACTTTTTGTCTCTACAATTGAAGTGGATTTATATCAGCCGTGGTGACTGGCTCAGCCAGTTTTTCTTTACACTGTAATATCTACGAATAAAACACCCTAGGGAAGCCAAGAACAAATGGATGACCAGGTAGGCTGCCTTAATAAAGGTACGGTGGGATGTCAGTGAAGAAGCTGGGCTACCGGTAAAGCCTTGAAAAAGGCTGTGCGTACCCGAGTGCTTGTGGTTCAAGGCTGAGTAAAGCCTTTAGAAAGGCTTCATATACAGGTCGTAGTTCCGGCTGGTCAGGTTGCCAGGTGAGAGGAACCACTAGTGTGGCAGCTAGAAATCAAAGATGAAACACACAGAAAAAACAGGCAAAACAATGTAAATGTGGCTCGGCTAAGGAGCTCTGCTCGCCATGGTGGCACAAAATCAACGTAGTCAAAGTTCAGATTCTAGAAGGTAGTACTTTATTGAAGTAAAAAGTACCAGAAGTACAATCACCATCGAAGCGTAGTTCCTTAATGGAAAGAGTGATCCTGAGGATTTCCTTTTATAAGAGTACCTGGAGGTGTGTCAGTGGGAGCCAATCAAGTGTGGGTGAAAAAACCTTTATTGTGATTGGGCATGACAACTTGACATCACACCTTACAATCTGATAGGTTAGATACCCTGAGCCAGCTCATTCGTGGTTAGTAGAATCACTCTAAACGTACAATAGTGAAGTTTGGAGATTAGCTAAAATTAGCTAAAAAAAATGTAGTTAACTAAAAATAGTCTTGCTGGAAAAAAATCAACCCTTGCTGGTAAAATACATTGTTAGGCTACACTTTTCGAAATCTTCGTCAGGATGATGGACGACCTAAAATAGCATAATAAGCAAAGCCGAGCATACTAGAGAAATAGCAACAACATGTATGTAAAATATCAGAGACTGACTCTTCATCGTACCACATGTGGCAACTAGAGGACACCCTAAAAAGCCTTATCTGCGTTAAATGGGAACATTTTTATCTTGCATCATGCATACAGTTTAACCTCACTCCAAAAGGCCTCACCATCTACAAGAAGCCTTTTTTCAGAGGTTCTGAGGCAGAATTGATTCAGGACTGGTACAAAACCCTAGAGGATACTAGCACACTACTGCTCAACCTGCTCCTTGAACACAACTGGAGGCACAGAGAGAGACTTTCCTCTGCCCTGGAGACCATTGAGGCCACCTGCAAACAGTCCCCCTCCTTCGACAAGCACTTTCTTATGATTAAGGACAGGCTCACCAACTTTGAGGGCAAAATCAAGGAAAGGAGGCTCAAAAAACTAAGAGGGGACATGGCCCTCTCCAACAAGGAATGCTCTCTTACATTAGACCAAGTCGGTCCATCGGAAAGCCAGAACTCCATAGGGGTCATGCTAAGTACCAACACCCCCCTGTTAGGCCCTGGCCCTTCTCAGGGCCCGCCTGCCAACCCAGGTCCTTCTCAGGACCTACACCAATGGGATTTTCGGAGGGCCCCGGACACCCTGGACCCTGGACCCCTGTTTCACAGGGACCAGACCACTTCCTCGGGAATGCCGGTGACTCCACAGATACAAGCTTTGGGCCTTACCAAGACAACCAGGCCCTCCCTCGGGAAGAGAATCAAGATGACCCATAGACTCCACCTCAAGGGACCCATTCGATAGAGGTCTGCGCCCCACCACCTCTACACTCCCCACAGTATCAACCGGGGAGGAGGAACCACAACTGGCAAGGTAAGAGGGACTTGAAATTTCTCGGGCAACCACCCATCCTGAAAGAAAAGAGAAGACACAGAGGCCAGGTCTCAAAACCTCCATGGTATGGAACCACTCCAGAACACCGCTCTCCCAATTACAGCTACTGGTTTTGCAAAAAGGCCTCACTATCGTCCCCCAGGGTTAGTCCAGTCTCCCAAAAATGATAACAGACCTACGACTCTTAATGAGGAAACTTCAGCTAAAGCTGTATTTCTACCAACATGGTAAAAAAGACCAGCCTCAGGACCACCAGACTGTTCCGACTATTAAATTAAAAAAAACAAGCAACTTCTGCCCCCTTCCCAACCCGGTCATACAAGCTTTTCAGGACAAGTGTGAACTTGAGATCAGGTCTCTCTTATGCAAACGGAGGAAGAAAAGGATTTTTAACACCAACAAGGAAGAATTTGCAGCCCTCAGACAACTCAGCTCAGACCCTTTGAGAAGGGTCATGAAGGCTGACAAGGGTGGGGGGATACTAGTGACAGACACCACATCCTGCAATGACAAGCTCCACAGTATGCTCAACAACCACCGGTATTATGACAGTGTAGCTCACAACCAAGTGCTGACAGCCTATGAGGACATCAGAACAGAAATCTCGAGGCTAGAGGATATGGACCTAATTGACGAAGGGCTCACAGAATTCTTCTCCATCCACCACCTGAGGATTCCTCAGTTCTTTGGGATACCAAAGCCACACAAAAACCTGGCAGACCCTCCATATAGACCTGTAGTAGCTAGCGGAGGTTCCGTCATGGAAACCATAGCTCTCTACCTGGACTTCCACCTAAAACCTTTATTTTAGACTCTATGGACTTCCTCAACAAGATCAAGGACATAGACAGAGACTGGATCCTGGTCACCATTGATGTGGAGTCCCTTTACACAGTACTCCCACATGACTTCTGCATTGCAGCCATGGCTGAAGCCTACATGAAGGACCACACGGCCATACCAGGGGAAGTGGACTACCTGGGTAGGCTCCTCTCCCTGCTCCTCAAGAACAATTTTTTCCACTACAATGTGCACTACTATCGCCAGAGCACTGGGATCGCTATGGGAGTGGCTATGGCCCCGAGTTTGGCAAACACGGCACTAAGGAAGTGGGAGCAGGACCACATATACGGTTCCACCTTTTTAACAACATAGGGTGCTACTACAGGTTTATCAATGATATTTTCCTGGTTTGGAAGGGTAACCAGGTTGAACTGGAGGAATTCCTCATTTATATCAACAACAGCACCACATTCCTGCATTTTACCTGCAAACAAAGTATAGAGGAGATCGAATTTCTGAATCTTTACCTGAGGAAGAAACAAGGCTCCACCACACTGACACACAACCTCTGTCAAAAACCCACTAGGATAAACTTTTTTCTGCATGCTACCAGTATGCACCCCTTCAAACAGAAGGTGAGCATAATTAAATCACAAGGGATCCGTATAGCACGAGTTTCCCATGACCTGACGGATTTCTTGACTAACATTCGAAAGCTACAAATGGACTTTTTAGCCCGAGGCTACTCAGAAGGGCTAATCAACAGGATCCTCGACCCCATCATCAGCCAGTGCCAACTTGGCGCCCCTAGGGCTCTAACTGACACCAGGATCCAGACCACCCCAGAAACTAGATTCCAGTTCAACTGCATCCTGGATTCTCTGTGGACTACAAAGATATCATCCAGATCATAATGGACAATTGGCCCATCATCACAAATAACAGGTCTTTTGGTCACATTTTTCCAGAGAAACCCTCCTTCACAGCTAGAAAAGGGAGAAGCATTAGGGGCTTTCTGGAACACCCCTGCCAAGTAAAACTTGACAATCCTGGTACCTTTGCCTGCAGTGAGCCTCCCTGCCACTACTGTAGACACATGAGTGGTGCCGTAGGCTTTTACTGCCCCAATGGCAGGAGACACTACACACTTAATGTGAGAGGTGACTGCAATGTCACAGGAGTGGTTTACAGGGCAGCATGCACCAAATGCAACGCTTTCTATGTGGGCAAGACGGTCAACTCCCTTAAAACGAGGATAGCAAAACACTTGCATGACTTAAAATGCTTGAAAGTGACAAACCAGCTGGCAGTGCATGCTCTCAGGAACCTAGGACACAATACGTTCAAATTTCATGTTCTTGAACACATCCCTAAATCCCCACTAGGTGGGGACCACAACTCGCTGCTTGAGAAGAGGGAACTCGAGTGGCAAATACGTTTGCAGGCAAGGAAAAGACCAGGCCTTAACTATGCAGAATCTTTGACCCCAGTCTTGTATCTCAGAAAGATACAACACCATATACCACAACCTCTGCGTCCGGACCTCTAACAGATTTACCGACGAAATGTTACCTTTCGTGCGACAGCCAGTTTTGATCTCACCAGTCTACCTCCAGCACATGGTCTGATACTTCCCCTGGCAAATTCGGACTCATTTGTTTTTGGTCAATGGTTCATTTATATATATTTTTTTGTCTTTCATGTCTTCATGTTTTCTACAATGGTTCAGTATTACTGTTTTTTTTCATGTCTTTCTAGCTTTTCAGGTTACATATCAGTGCCTTTTTAAGATTGTTTTTTTAATTAACAGCCTTCATTCAGTTCCATATCTTAATACATTAGTTTCTATTGATATCCATTATTTAAGAATTTTTCACTATTTTGTTTCTCTTTTTAGTTTCTGTATCTTATTTTTTGGATATCTAGCCTGGTTCTTATTTTACATACATGTTATTGTACATACATGTTGTTGCTATTTTTCTAGTACGCTCATCTTTGCTTATTATGCTGTTTTAGGTCATCCACCATCCTGACGAAGATTTCGAAAAGTGTAGCCTAACAATGTATTTTACCAGCAAGGGTTGATTTTTTCCAGCAAGACTATTTTTAGTTAACTACATATTTTTAGCTAATTTTAGCTAATCTCCGAACTTCACTATTGTAGGTTTAGAGTGATTCTACTAACCACGTATGAGCTGGCTCAGGGTATCTAACCTATCAGATTGTAAGGTGTGATGTCAAGTTGTCGTGTCCAATCACAATAAAGTTTTTTTCACCCCCACTTGATTGGCTCCCACTGACACACCCCCAGGTACTCTTATAAAAGGAAATCCTCAGGATCACTCTTTCCATTAAGGAACTACACTTCGATGGTGATTGTACTTCTGGTACTTTTTACTTCAATAAAGTACGACCTTCTAGAATCTGAACTTCGACTACGTTGATTTTTTGTCACCACGGCGAGCTGAGCTCCTTAGCCGAGCCACATTTACGTTGTTTTGCCTGTTTTTTCTGTATGTTTCATCTTTGATTTCTAGCTGCCACACTAGTGGTTCCTCTCACCTGGCAACCTGACCAGCCAGAACTATGACCTGTATACAAAGCCTTTCTAAAGGCTTTACTCAGCCTTCAAACACAAGCGCTAGGGTACACACAGCCTTTTTCAAGGCTTTACCGGTAGCCCAGCTTCTTCACCGACATCCCACCGTACCTTTATTAAGGCAGCCTACCTGGTCATCCATTTGTTCTTGGCTTCCCTAGGATATTTTATTTGTGGACATTTTTCCTCCTCTGCATAGGAGCTTGAATACTCAGGTCCCACAGACAATCATTTTCCTGCTACACTGTAATATCTGTCAGGTATTCTGGGAACAGGAGGCAAGGAATCAGGGGCCAAACTAGATTCCAAAAAAGTATCATCAACAATGTCTACTACAGGAGGAATAGCTAAAGGTCTATGCTGAGGCAGGAGTAAGAAATCCCTAAGCCTTTTTTTTTAATCAGAAAAATCCTGGCTTTCCCAGTGGAAATGCTCCCTTAGAGTATGTAAGGTTTCCCCAAAAGAAAACTCCTCTGGAGGGGAAGCAGAGGGAATAGAGTCCTCTGCATCAGAATCCTCATAAGTAGCTAAGGGCAAATCCAGATCATCAGAGGAATCAGAAAAAACAGAATCCTGGTCAGAAGATTCATAAACAACTTCAGTCCTAGGCCTCTTAGAAGGGGGGGGGGGCTACCCCTGATTAGAGTTATTAGATCTTCAGCCATTCTTATCATTTGTTTTTTAGGCATAGAGGCCTGAGCATGTGGCCTGGGTGTCGGTTTTTTAGGCATGGTTCGAGATTTAGGCCTAAGTGAAGAAGGAGGCGTTGGTTTAATATGCAAGTCCATAGGCCTGAATACACCCTCAGAAGCCGGTGCCTGCACAGCGGCTCTAGACCCATCCAAGGTGGAGACATCCGCGGGTTCCATAGTTGAAGCATCTCGTGGCATACCTGACTCCGAATGGGTCTCAGTAGAGGCCTATGAATCAGAAGTAGTGGGTATCAGGGGCTGAGAAAGCACCTCACTGTGTACTGGTGAACTGGCGACTGGCTTAGGAGAAGCGTCGTCGGCAGTTTTGGACCTCGGCAGCCTGTCTCTGTCTTTATCTTTGCATTTTTTCAGAATCCCAGTAGTCGGATGGCTAACCGATGACATTTCTGGATAATTAAACCGAGAACCAAAATATTTAGAGGTGAAAATATACCAACAACGGATAGTGCACTGATTACATAAAGCACAGAACCAACAGCAAGGTACATTGTGGTCAGGGCCTAGGCAAGGAATACAGTACGAATTAAAAACTTTATGAGGTATTTGCTTTCCACAAGTAAAGCAATTATTAACTTTTACTGACATCGGTAAGGAGCAAGAAAAAGTTTCCCCAATGGGGTACGTAGCTTTAGTTGAAGACTTCGGTTTTGAAACTTGAACATGAAAATTTCAGTTGTCGACCGACCGGCACTTGCGAAATGCTTCTGCTTCAAGCACCGCACGGCAAGAAAGACTAATATAATGACGTCGGCTGCATGCTTTATACCCCTGATGACCTGACATCATGGAAGAAGGGTCAGCAACTGACGCAGGACCCAAAACTTTGTTAATCAGGCTGACTGAGGGCTACCTGCAAGCAGATAACCCAAATGTAATGACTGCAACAGTGAAACATGAAGAACATCTATAACATTCTGGTAAGTACATACCTTATGCTTTTATTTTATTTTGACAGTTAATACAGTGAGCAAGTAATTTGCTTTAATCAAGGGGAGAACTTCGTACATTCCTTTACTTTCTTGTTTGTTGCTTAGTTCTACTTTGAGTTAGGGTTACACCAACAAATGTGCTACCAATTTAGTTAACCCATGCAGGCATCATTTATACATCTCCCATATTAGTAGTTCTCATCTTCATTGTTTTGGCCTTTTTTGAAAGAAATTGTTACATAGTTCTTAACAGGATTTCATATAACTTAAGACTGTTCTATTTTGTGATAGAACTATTTAATCTGCATTCTGGATATGATCCATGCCATGTGCTGTGATGATTGGGGAAAGATGGCCGAAGGCTGCCAGCCTAGTCAAATAGAATTTGATACATGATTCTAGCAACTATATGAATAAATGTAAAATACAGGCCTGTGTTTTTAAATGAAAGAAAACAGTGTACAATGTGAACGTCAAAATTGCTGCAACATTGCCATCTGCTGTAAGGAAAACCAAGCTAAGCATTTCAAATGTGTCTTTTGAAACTGAAAAGACCTTATGAATCTCTTTAATATTTTACAAGTCAGTTTCAGTGTGTCTGGATGAAGGTTTCATGCCCATTGTTTTAAGGCTAAAGTTTATGACCAGAATTTAGATGTGGAACGTGCTTTATTGCTCTAGTTTCTGATATAATTTACATATGAAATGTGTACTATTGTTGTAAGTTTCTGTGCAGCTGTTAGATTGCTAAATAATGCAGTTTGTTTGCCTGGGAAAACCTCAGCAAACATGTTTGTTAGTAATGTTTAAATACTATTTCTTACAAGAGACTGGGGAGCATTTTGATCTTGATACCCAACTTATCAGCACTCTGCCTTGTGCTCACATGTAAGTGTTAGCACTGTGATTTCTTGTAGGAATAGTTAAAGCTAGTAAAGATTAATTAGGTATTTTTCATTGAAATGAGACCTGTCCTACTGTATTATTTTAAGTTTCTGTGTGATCTCTGAACTCTTAGATATCTCTGTGGAGTAGTAGTTTTGTCTTGTGTTTTAGTTATTTATTATTAAATATTTTTAAAACCTTCTACCTGTGGCTGATTTGTGGAGAGATAAGCTCTAGAGTACACTGCATATTCATAGAGGTTATTGTAATAGGCCACTCTAAAGTAATCCTTTACTGTTAGTCATACTACCATTGGATAATAATATTGCATAGTAATAATTGGACACCCTTTTAAGGGCATTTTAGTAGCTGATATTATTATTTGGGTGGTGGCAGTAATTACTACCATATAGTCTGGGTAAAGGGGCACAGCTGGAGAATCTGTGTCAGCCTTTTCCAGGAGTGTCTGTGAAGTAGTATAAATACTTATCTCAAAGTGTGTGTGTGCTGTGTTAGCTACTTGGACAGGGACATGAAGCACTGGTTGGACAGAGAGGGTACTGGAGGTTTTAGCTTGCCCAGCTAGGCTGAGACCTGGACCCTATAGCTGTGCCAGTGGGGAGTCTTATTGGGGACCTGATGAGCAAGTGTTTTGTACTCTTAAAAGTGTTTTGTACTCTAAAACAGCCATGCAGTGTATACTCAGAGTTCAGATCATAATTGTTTTATTTCTTTTGTTAGCTTAGTGTTAGTCAGGGTGAGCAGGCAGCATATCAGCAGAGGAGTATGGAAAGCTGACAAGGAGCCAGCTGGCGGAGATGTGCCAGGCTAGGGGACTGGTGCATGAAAACCTGACTAAATCAGACCTGATTGCAGCCTTGGTTACAGCTGCATCAGAAAACAGCAGACTGGAGGACAATCAGACTGACAGTGGAGATACAATACCCTCAGAGAATGGACAGCTCAACCTTTCTGCAGTGGACTTAAAAATCCATCTGGAGCTAAAGAAATGTGAGTTGGAGGCCAGGCGTATGGAACTAGAAGCAGCCAAGAAAATGAGGAGTCTACAATCTGAGGAAAATGAACCGCAGAGGTGGCATGAGAGGGAAATGCTGACTCTTTGCCACAGTCATGGAGGTAATGGGGAAGGGAGTAACTGGACCCTAGAAGCACAAAAGGTCAGTAAATTTCTTCCACAGTTTAAAGAGGGGGATAAATTTGATAGCTTCATTCATATGTTTGAGTGGGTATGTAAACAGTATGATGTTGACCAAAGGCTCTGGGTATGGTTCCTGACCCCCTTACTCCATGGTAAAGTTGTAACTTCTTTAGCAAAAATGCATGGCACTGACTGTTTTGATAATACTGCTGTAAAAAGACATTTATTAGAATGTTTTAAGCTAACACCTGAAATGTATAGGAAAAAGTTTTGTGAGCATAGACTCAAGGCAGATGAAAATGTATGTGAATATGTTGTTGAACTGAGCACTTATTTTCATAGCTGGGTGAGTGGATGTCAGGTCACCACTTTTGAAGGGCTGGCAGACCTTTTGGTAAGGGAACAAGCCCTTAGCACTTTGCCTGAGGACATGAGGGTCTGGTTAGCAGATAGACAGTGTGCTACCTCAGAGGAGTTGGGGAAAAAGGGAGACTTTTACCTAGGAAGCAGGGCAGCCCTGCACAGGAAAGGGACCCCAAGTACTGCTCATGGGTCTAAAGGAACTGCCTCAACAGAATCTACCAGTAGCAGGGGAAGCCACTAGTCCAGGTACACATCCAGGAGCTAGGGTTAAATGTTTTAAATGTAACCAGTGGGGCCATGTGGCATACAGATGTCCATGGAGGCAAGATGGGGAACCAAAGGTGAGGGAGCCAGTAAGTGGGAAAGACAAAATGCCAACAGTGGGTTGTCTCGAGACAACAGGGGTATGGAGCTACCATCTTACAGATGTCCTGAGAGGGAAGGATTTGGATGAGGCAGTACTACATACTTATGCAATTACATGCAGTGAGGCTAGGAGACAAGCATGTGGGTCTAGTAGCCTGGGGGAGACCCAGACAGACTGCATACTTGCAGCCAGGACTGCTGAGGTGGTTACTTCAGGGAGTGAGCTATGCTGTAGCAGTGAGACTGAATGTGAGCCACAGCTGCTTGTGGGTACTGATGTTCCCTTGGACATGGTAACTGCAAATGTAGAGGTAAGTAGTAGTACCCAGGCTGACAGTGAGGCACCACTGTCAGAGGATGCCAGACTTCCTGTGGAAGGGGAGCTGGGAAGGGTTACAATGAGGAAGTTGAGACAGGCTCAGCTCTCAGACCCTACATTGCAAGGCCTGAGACAGGTAGCTAGGGAGGCACCTGATTCTCAAGGGAAGGGGGAATCTCTATACTGGAACAAAGGGTTACTGTACAGAGTGTGGACCCCTAAGGGAGGGCTATAAGGTGAGAGAGTACAGCAGTTGGTAGTGCCTACAGTTTACCATCTGGCACTTCTAGCCATAGCCCATGATATTCCCTTTGCAGGTCATATGGGCATAAAACGTACAAAGAGGCATATTATGCAAAACTTATATTGGCCTGGAATTTCCAGAGATGTAACAGGGTACTGCAGGACCTGTGAGCAGTGCCAAAAGGTAGGCAAGTCAGGAGACAAGGTGAGAGCTCCTTTGATGCCTTTGCCTGTAATTGAGGAACCATTTCAGAGGGTAGCTATGGATATTTTGGGTCATCTGAGTACTACAAGTTCCACAGGGAAAAAGTATATCCTAGTGATTGTAGATTATGTTACATGATACTCAGAGCAGTGGCTTTGTCCTCCATTGAGGCAGAGAAGGTGGCAAATGCTTTGCTAGAGATTTTCAGCAGAGTAAGTTTACCAAAGGAAATGCTGTTTGACAGAGGTGCCAATTTTATGTCAGACTTGCTGGCTTGTCTGTGGAAGTCCTGTGGGGTGAAGCACATGAAGACCACCACCTACCATCCCCAGACTAATGGTCTTTTTGAGAGGTTAAACTCAACAATCAAGTCCATGCTACAGGCATTTGCAGAACAGTTTAAGACGGAGTGGGACAAATATTTGCCCCATCTGTTGTTTGCTTACAGAGAGGTTCCCCAGGAATCCACAGGTTTTTCACCCTTTGAGTTGCTGTATGGGCACATAGGGTGAGCGGTCCTCTTGATTTAATTTGAGATGAGTGGGAAGGTGAGTGTGAGTCTCACAAGGAGTCTGTTGTGGCATATGTCCTGAACCTCAGGAAAAGGCTCAGGGAACTCATGGGCCTGGCCCAGGAGAACCTGGCAGAAGCCCAACAACAGAAAAAGGTGTGGTATGACAGGAATGCTCGAGCTAGAGAGTATGCTGTAAGGCAGCAGGTGATGGTTCTCATTCCTGTCAGACTCAATAAGTTGCAAGCAGTTTGGGAGGGACCCTACAAGGTGGTAAGAAAGGTAAGTGATGTTAACTACATGGTGGAAGTGCTAGGCAGATGTCAGGGGCACACATTGTACCATGTTACATGATGAAACCATACCATGATAGGGAGGCCCTTGTTCTGAGCATTTGCAGTGGATTGCAGGAGGAGTCTGAGGGAGATCTGGTGACTGAACTCCTCAGTGAGGTTCGGGCTGACACCTCGGTGGAAGGTGTAGCAATATCCCAGAAGCTATCTCCTACCCAGGTTCGAGAAATCCAAGCAGTTTTACAGGAATTTGGGAACGTGTTCACTGGGAAACCAGGGTGCACCCACCTGGTGCAGCACCAGTTGGATACAGGACCTCAAAGGCCTATTAGGCAGGCTTCTTATAGGGTGCCTGAGAGAGTCAAACAGACTCTGAGGGAGGAGGTACAGGAGATGTTGGAACTAGGGGTGATTCAAGAGTCCAACAGTCCCTGGGCATCACCAGTGGTACTGGTGCTAAAGAAGGATGGAAGCACCAGGTTCTGTGTGGATTCCAGGAAATTAAATAGTTACACAGAGTCAGATGCTTACCCCATGCCTAGGACAGATGAAGCCCTAGAGCAGCTGGGTGGGGCTAAGTATCTTGCAACCACTGGCAGGTGCCCTTGACTCCCAGTGCTAGAGAAAAGTCAGCCTTTGTGACTCCTTTTGGCTTGTATGAGTTCACAAAGATGCCCTTTGGGATGAAGAATGCCCCAGCAACTTTCCAGAGGCTGGTAGATCATATCTTAGCAGGAGCAGGAGGGTTTGCCCTTGTTTACAAGGATGATATTGCTATCTACAGCCATTCCTGGAAAGAGCACCTTCAGCATGTCAGGGAGGTGCTGGGCAGACTACAGAGGGCAGGGTTGACAATTAAGCCGAGCAAATATCAGGTGGGTATGGCACAGGTCTCCTACCTAGGACATAGAGTGGGGAGTGGTAAGATAAAGACAGAACCTGCCAAAGTGGAAGCTATCCAGGCATGGCTTGCACCTGTTATCAAAATGCAGGTGAGGGCATTCTTAGGGACAGCAGGGTACTACAGAGAGTTTGTTCCCATTTATAGTACCATAGCTGCTCCCCTTACAGACCTGACAAGGAAGAACAGGCCAGATAAGGTAGTGTGGACCCAGCATGTGAGCAGGCATTTCAGAAGCTTAAGGAAGCTTTGGGAGGACCCCCTGTGTTAGCCAGTCCAGACTATAGCAAATAATTTGTTGTGCAGGTGGATGCTTCAAACTATGGGGTGGGGGCTGTACTTAGCCAGATTTCTTCAGGGAGAGAAGAGCACCCAGTGGTTTATCTCAGTAGTAGGCTCCAACCCAGGGAGGAATGCTATGCAGCTGTAGAAAAGGAATGTCTAGCCATAGTGTGGGCACCACAAAAACTTCAGCCTTATCTGTATGGAAGAAAATTCACTGTGATGACAGATCGCAACCCTCTAACATGGTTAAACAGAGTCAGTCAACAAAATGCCAAGTAGCTAAGATGGAGTCTGGGGTTGCAAGCATATGATATGTCAGTGCAGCACTGCAGTGGGAGTAGCAATACCAATGCAGATGGGCTCTCAAGACAGGGAATGGGGTGAGGTACACCCTGACACTCTCAAGCAATGTTTCTCAAGGGGCACTTGAAAAAGTTGCTTGAGTTCCCCCGGGGGGGGGGGGCAGAGATGTGGCAGTTGGGGAGAGATGGGCAAAGACTGCCAGACTAGTCAAATAGAATTTGATACATAATTCTAGCAACTGTATAAATAAATGTAAAATACAGGCTTGTGTTTTTAAATGAAAGAAAACACTGTAAAATGTGAATTTCAAGATTGTTGCAACATTGCCAACTGCTGTAAGGAAAACCAAGCCAATCATTTCAAATGTGTCTTTTGAAACTGAAAAGACTGTATGAATCTCTTGGAAGGTGCTTTATTGCTCTACCTTCTGTTATAATATACATGTGAAATGTCTTCTATTGTTGTAAGTTTCTGTGCAGGTGTTACATTGCTAAATAATGCACTTTGTTTGCCTGGGAAAACCTAAGTGTCAAAAATGATGTAATTTGGGGAGGGACCTAGCAAACATGTTTGTTAGTAATGTTTCAATACTATTTCTCTCAAGAGACTATAAAGCATTTTGATCTTGATATCCAACTTATCAGCACCCTGCCTTGTGCTCACATGTAAGTTTTAGCACTGTGATTTCTTGTAGGAATAGTTAAAGCTAGTAAAGATTAATTAGGTATTTTTCCTTGAAATGAGACCTGTCTACTCTATTATTTTAAGTTTCTGTGTGATCTCTGTGTGATCTCTGAATTTTTAGATATATCTGTGATGTAGTAGTTTTGTCTTGTGTTTTAATTATTTATTACTAAATAATTTTAAAACCTTCTACCTGTGGCTGATTTGTGTAGAGTACATTGCATATTTATAGAGGGTATTGTAATAGGCCACTCTAAAGTAAGCCTTGACTGTTAGTCATACTACCATTGGATAATAATATTGCACAGTAATAATTGGACACCCTTTTAAGGGCCTTTTAGTAGCTGATATTATTAGTTGGGTGGTGGCAGATATTACTACCACATAAGAGGGGGGAGATCTTAGGAATCGCACAGAATCTGCAGAGGAAAAATGGATTCTGTCTCTTAATGCTGATAAAATACCAGGTCTTAATGAAGTTGTCTCTCTTAAGCCTTTTTTAAAAGCTAGACCTCTCAAACACTGAGTATACAATTGTTTTTTATACATATTTTTACATATATTTTTTTATCTTTTTTATATGTTTCATTTGCCTGCTTTCTTGTGGCATTTTTCTCTTAGATAATTGATGCTTTTATCACTGCTTTAATTGACTAATTAACTTATAGTATTTAACTGCATTTGTTACTAGTCTGATGAAGCGGTGAGAGCACACCGTGAAAGCGCTTACTCTCTTTTGTGTGCATTAAAGTTTATTGTTTTACCTTCAGCTGTGTTAGCTTCGGTATTTTTTTATTTTCTTAGTAATTACTACCAATATAGTCTGGGTACAGGGGCACAGCTGCAGAATCTGTGTCAGCCTTTCCCAGGAGTGTCTGTGAAGTAGTATACATAATTATCTCAAAGTGTGTGTGTTGTGTCAGCTACTTGGGCAGGGACACGAAGCACTGGTTGGACAGAGAGGGTACTGGAGGTTTTAGCTTGCCCAGCTAGGCTGAGACCTGGACCCTATAGCTGTGCCAGTGGGGAGTCTTAATGGGGACCTGGTGAGCAAGGGAGCAACCAGCCCCAGACTAACTGTGATCTCTGTGTGCACTTAAGGGAAATTGTACTTTACTGTGCGTATTAGTTATCCTTTTCTCTTCTAGGAGACGACTTCCCTGGTGTTAGTGGTGAGGACTGAGGCTCTTTGATTGCTGGGCCAGGGCACGGTCATCACATGTGCATTATTATATCTGAAGGCTTTTTTTCTGATTCATAAAGTCTACAGTTTCCTCTTAGACAACTGAAACATGGAGCTCAGCTCAATGAAAATGGTGTGCCACAAACCACCCCTGAGGATGCCACTGTTTTCAATCTAATAATGCAGATTTGTTGTGGTGGAGGTATGGATAGCCTACTTATACAAATGCAAAAAACAAAATGTTCAACAAAGCATAAAACACCGACAAAATATAAACTCTAGAGATTTTCTAGAGTTTCTGTGATTTAAAAAGCTTGTTTCAGCTACATATTGCACTTATTTTACTGCCTGCACTTTAACAAATTTGTTGTTGTGTTTAAATTACCTGTTTAACTGTTGTAGGCTACACACTCAAGTGTGATAGCCATTTCTGTGTATTTAAAGTGTTTTTTTTTATTGTATCTCCTTATACTTGTTTTCCTGCCTTTCTAAGCTAGTATAGTTCAGTTTTCAGGTTAGTGCTGAATTCAGGGCTGTGTTACAAGTTTCTGTGTTTGCCCATACCTTACTTGGATAGAAGGAAGTTTCTCTGTTCACTGTGAGAGAGGGAGCTTTGAGCAGCTTATCTGTCCCTGGAGGAGTGATTTCAGCCCAGAAATTAGTAGTTTATTGGCCATTTTGGGCTAATTTCTATCTCTTTCATTTCCCTGCTATAAAACCCACATTTGCAAGGATTTTGTGCTAGTATACATCTCAGCAAGCTCCTGCCTGGTGCCCTACAGAGTTCTACAACAGCAGAGAGACAAAAGAGAGACTTTGGAGTGATTAAGTATCATTTTTCTGCATTTTCTTGCTGCCTTTAGCTAATTCCGCCTAAAATGCCAATTTTCTAGAGTTTCTGTGGTTTAAAAAGCTTGTTTCAGCTACATATTGTACTTATTTTACTGCCTGCACTTTAACAAAGTTGTTTTTGTGTTTAAATGACCTGTTTAACTGTTGTAGGCTACACACTCAAGTGTGATAGCCATTTATGTGCATTTAAAGTGTTGTTTTTTTCTGCTTTATTTTCTGAAAAAAACAAACAAACAAAAAAAAAAAACTAAAAAAAAAAATACTTGTTTTCCTGCATTTCTAAGCTAGTATAGTCCAGTTTTCAGGTTAGAGCTGAATTCAGGGCTGTGTTACAAGTTTCTGTGTTTGCCCATACCTTACTTGAATAGAAGGAAGTTTCTCTGTTCACTGTGAGAGAGGGAGCCTTGAGTAGCCTATCTGTCCATGGAGGAGTGGTGTCAGCCCAGAAATTAGTAGTTTATTGGCCATTTTGGGCTAATTTCTATCTCTTTCATTTCCTTGCTATAAAATGAGAAGTTATGTACCTACCATAACGTTCCATGTTAGTTGTCTTCTCTCGCCTTCTTTCTTGCTTGATGGGACTCTACACTTTGCTAAGCTCGAGAGTCACTTTTACCAGCTCGAGGCAGCCCCATATCCCATGATGCAAGGCGGTGAGTACCCAGATCTCGTTTGTTGTCTATAGGCAATAACACCTAGCATAAAAAACTTCCCAAAAGGAAGAAAGAAGGAGAGAAAAAGCCTGAAGGATGGTTTTTGGAGGACCAGTACTGTATGGTCTTAAGAAGCATTCTTCCATGTAGAGAGAAAAGGTCTGTCCAGGCCAGGGGGAAGGAGGGAGGGTCGCAAGAAAGAAGGCGAGAGAAGACAACTAACATGGAACGTTATGGTAGGTACATAACGTGTCAATGTTAAGTTGTCAATCTCGCCTTCATTCTTGCTTGATGGGACTGCGTCCCTAGCACCTCTATCCTGGGTGGCTCAATGGAACAGACTCTTGAGAACTGTAGAGCCAAAACTGGCTCTGTCCCTGGAGGCCAAATCCAATTTGTAATGAGAAACAAAGGTATGAGGAGTGGCCCAAGTGGCTGCTGCACAAATAGTGTCTAATGGAAGCCTAGCTTGAAAAGCTGTGGAAGTGGCTAAGCTTCTGGTTGAATGCGCTTTAGGTTTCGAGCACAGCTGTTTTCCCCTGAGCTGATAAATTTCAGAGATGACAGAAGAAAGCCATCTAGATAAGGTCACTTTTGAGACAGGAAGGCCTTTTTGTTATCAGCATAAGAAACAAAGAGCTGATCGGATTTCCTGAATTGTTTTGTTCTGTCCAAATAATATCTGAGTTGGCGGTGAACATCAAGATAATGTAACTTTTGTTCCGATCTGTTTGAGTAGTTTGGGAAAAATACAGGAAGATCAATAGCCTGATTCAAATTACTCTTTGAGGCGACCTTAGGCAAAAAGGTCGGATTAGTTCTCAATGATACTCTGTCTTTGTGGAAGACTAAATAGGGGGGGGCGAACAGAGAGAGCATGAAGTTCAGATACCCTCCTAGCCGATGTAATAGCAACCAGGAATAAAGTTTTCCATGAAAGAAATTTCAGGGAACATGAAACGGCTGGCTCAAAGGGAGGAAGAATCAAGGATGTCAGCACTAAATTTAGGTCCCATTGAGGAGGAGGACTCCTGATTGGAGGTTTCAGGAGAAAAATTCCTTTTAAGAAGGCTCTACAAAGCCTGTGGGACATAATGTTGTGATCTGTGAACCCGACATGAAAGTTCGAGATAGCAGCCAACTGAACTTTGACCGTGGAAGAAGAGGAGCCCGCATGAAAGATTTCCGCTAAGAAATCCAAAACTGCTTGTACTGGAGCAGTAAAGGGATCAATATTTTTAGCTTTTGCCCAACAAGAAAAGCGTTTCCATTTGCTAGTATAAATCCTCCTAGTAGAGGATTTTAGGTAAGCTACTATGATGTCTCTAACAGGATTAGAGATCATAAGAAGCCTGGCTAAGGAAGGAAGTGGAGCAACCATGCTGTGAGGTTGAGAGAAGGGACAGACCGGTGCAGCTGACCCGATTGGTGAATCAGAAGGTCTGGCACTGGGTCCAGATGCCACGGCTGCACCAAAAGGTGACAATGGAGGAACGGAAACCAAATCTGTCGAGGCCAATAGGGAGCAATGAGAATCATTTTGGCTCTCAAAACAGTGGCTTTCTGGAGTACTTGTGGAATCAGCGGAAAAGGAGGAAAGGCATAAAGAAGTCCCTGGGGCCAATCCTGGGTTAGAGCGTCTCTGGGGGGATGGCCTGGCAGTGGGAAGAGAGAGAAGAAGTCTGGGCATTTGCTGTTTTGGGGAGTAGCAAAAAGATCGCAACATGGGCGGCCCCATTCTAGAAAAATCTCCTCCACTATAGATTGTTTGAGAGACCACTCGTGAGGCATGAGAATAGCTCTGCTCAATCTGTCCGCTAAAATGTTGGTTTTCCCAGGGATATGCGTTGCTACCAGAAACCGATGAGAGGAGATCACCCATTGCCAAAGTCTGAGAGCTTCTCGACACAAGGGGTAGGACTTGGTTCCGCCCTGTTTGTTGATATACCATACTACAGACATGTTGTCTGTGTGAACTGCAATTGTTCCCAAGGGAAGAAAGTCGTTGAGGGCTTGCAACGTTAAAAGCACTGCTCTCATCTCTAGGACATTTATGTGCAGGTGGTATTCGAACGGTTGCCACGTCCCATGAACCATCCTGCCCTGATAATGACCCCCCCACCCGATCAGGGAGGCGTCCGTAGTGACAGTGGCTACCGGGGCTGGGGTTACAAAGGGTCTGCCTTGGTGAATCTGGGGAGAAGTAATCCACCATGAAAGATGATTCCTGCAAATTTGTGTCACCAGTATTTGGTGACGCATTGGAAGTTGTTGGTAAGACCACTGAGTGAACAACATCCACTGAAGCAGGCGCATATAGATGCGGGCCAGGGGAAGAAGGGTAATGGCCGCAGCCATGAGGCCCAACACCTTTAGAACCATTCTGGCTTGTACTTTCTTGCTGGCTAGGATGATCCTCACGTGACTTTGTATATCTGAGATTCTTTGGTCTGTGAGGGTTGCTGACATCCGAACAGTGTTTAAGTTTGCGCCTATGAAAGTAATAGACTGGCAGGGCAATAAGGAGGATTTTTTGTAGTTGATCGAAATTGCCAATTGAGTGCAAAGATTTATTGTGTAATCCCTGGCTTGAAGAAGTTGATGCCTGGTGGTGGCTGAAAGGAGCCAGTCGTCGAGATACGGAAACACCTGGAATCCTTGACGTCTCAGGTGAGCCGTGACCACTGCCATACATTTGGTGAACACTCTGGGGGCTGTAGTGAGACCAAAGGGCAGGGCTCTGAATTGGAAATGACTGGACCCCAGCCGAAAGCGGAGAAACCTTCTGGAGCGTCTGTGAATTTTTAATGTGATAGTACGCATCCTGAAGATCTATTGAGCACATCCAGTTGTCCTTCTCTAGGAAGGGCAGAATTGACTGAAGTGTGACCATTCGAAATCTTGTCTTTCTCACAGACTTGTTGAGTCTGCTGAGATCCAATATTGGTCTCCAGTCTCCCGTCTTTTTGGGGACCAAAAAGAATCTTGAGTAGATTCCGGGCTCTGAATGGTCTGTTGTAACTGGCTGAATGGCTCTTTTTTGTAGAAGTTTTAATACTTCTAACTCTGCAATTTCCCTTAGACCGAGTGGTACATCTGGAAGGGAATTTGAGTGAGAGAAAGGACTTTCCTCGAAAGGAAATTTGTAACCCTCGGATATGATCGATTGTACCCATCTGTCTTGAGTGAGGGAACGCCAGGCTTCTGGGTACAGTGATAGTCTTCCCCCGACTGCCTCCAAGGATGGACAGTCGGGCAACATCTCAGGGATGCTGAAAGGGCTTGTCAGAGAGAGGCTCTCTGCTTCCCTGGTTTTGTGGACCCCCTCTGCCTCTAGAGAGGCGTCTGTTATTGTTACCCCCTCTGCCTCTAGGGGTAAACTGACCACGTGTATCCAGCGTGACTCCTTGGGATTTGTGGAACCACATCTTGCCACCCTTCTGTCCTTTAGGGTAAGGTCTAGAAGGAGTGGAAAAACGGACCCCTATGGCAGAAAGAGTCTTGCCGTCCTGCTCACACCTGGTCAATGTATCCTTCACTTGAGGGCCAAACAAAGCTGACCCATCAAAGGGAGAGTTTGTGAAGGATGCCTTAAAGGGATCTGCAAAATTACAGAGCCGCATCCAGGCTTGGCGTCTAAGAGCCACACCTGTACCTGCGGCCCTACTCGCTCCATCTGCTGCATATGATATCAGTCGCATGGAGGAGTTAGCAATAGAATTAAGGATTCCTAGCTGCGAAGCAATTTTTTCTTGAGCCCCTGCAGCTGTGGGATCCTGTACTACTTCACCTAGCTCCTTAAGGATGTCCCTTTGGAGTCTGGTGAAGTGACATAAGTAGTTCAGCGAACGCATAGCAAACGTCGCTGAAGAGAACATCCGCTTACCATACCTATCCATGGTCCTAGAGTCCTTATTAGGAGGATGGACAGGTATGGAAGGATCTGCAAGTTCCTTCTTAGTGGCAGCCGCCACCACCATGGCATCAGCAGGGACACCTTTCGTAAGGAATTGCTTATCCGAAGGGGCAGTAATAAATTTTGATGGCCTCCTAGGAACTGGCTCTACAGAGTCAGGAGCAGCCCAAGCCTTTCGAGCAATAACCTCCATGAGGGGGTCGAAAGGCGGAGACACCCAGGAGGTGGAGGGCCGAGATCCAAACGCCTCTAGGTATACCAACTCATCCTCAGAGGGATTATTGGAGGGCCAGTTTCCCCTCTGTTTTAGGAGTTCTAGGATATCTGAAAAGGAGACATCCTCAGAGGGGGATCTTGGGGATCCCTCCGACTCATCTAAGTTGGTATCTGAAGTGATAAACTCAGGGGAGTCTATGTGCTTCCTCTTACAAATCCTCTTGCGCGGAGGATCCCCTGACTGATCAGGAGAATCCTCGGAAGAGGGGGTTCTTCCCAGTGGGGAAACCTGAGGCGGAGGATCTCTGGGTCCGGGAGCAAGAGAGATGGCAGAGATATCAACAGGCACTGTAGAGGGAGGAGCTAAGGGAACAGACTGCTGGCTGAGTCCAGTGGCCAGCACACTCTTCATCACCTCGAAGGCCCCCCTCCCAGGGAGGTCCGAGAGAACCCGTTCCGAAGAAACCGGAACTCCAGGGCCCACCAAAAGGGAAGGCTCCGAGGCAGATGTCGGAGCCGAGCTCACCAAGGCCGAGGCTCCAAGGGGAAGAGCGGGGTCGGACAAGGGTCCGATGCCACTCACCCCCTCGGAGGAGACCAGGGAAGCCCGACCACCGAATCCCTCTAAGGAAGGTCTCAAAGAGGAGATAAGAGTAGATGCTGAGGGAGCAGAAGGGGGGGGTATCCGCCCCTCAGCCATAGCAGAAACTATTCCCGAAGACTCCAGATCCAAACTCTGAGGTAGAGTCGAAGGAGGAACTACAAGAGGGTGTGGACTAATAGTCGTCTGTTGAGACGGACTATGTAGCATCTGGGCCAGTGCCTGTGATTTCAATAATCTACTGACCACCCTCTCTAAATCATGGTCAGAAAGCCTGGATGACCTAGATGATCGGCTCCGATGGCTCCGTTCCGAGAGGAGAGGTGAGGCCAGAGCCGAGAGTATCGGTTCCAAGGAAGGGGACCTGGACCTCTTCCTTGAAGGAACCATCGGAGCCGACGAAACCATAGATGCAGTCGGAGCCGAGGACTTTTCGGCACCGACAGAAGGTCTCAATGCATCGGCTCCGGCCGGAGCCGATACAGACATAAATGTAAGGGTGTCGGAGCCGGTCGGCGCCGACACCGAAGCCTGAGCCACATGGTGGTCGGAGCCAGTCGGAGCCGACACTGATGTGACTGAACCAGTATCGGCACCGATAGCCATCGGTGCCGAAGGTTTGTGCAAACCAGGATCGGCTCCAACCGGAGCCGATCTCGACTCAGAAAGAGTCGGAACCGAGGCCGCAGGCTTAGACACAGAAGCCTGGGCCTTGGAAGACTTAGAAGTCTTGCTCGGAGCCGACTTAGCCGGAGAGCCCTCCGGTTTAAGAAGACCCCTTAAAATCAATTTATTTCTCCTCTCCTGCAGGACTCTCTGGCTAAAGGAATGACAAATCGCACAGGAGTCCTGCAGGTGGAGAGGTCCCAGGCAGTATAAGCAAGAAGTGTGACCGTC
Organism: Protopterus annectens; assembly: GCF_019279795.1. Classification (NCBI taxonomy): domain Eukaryota; kingdom Metazoa; phylum Chordata; order Ceratodontiformes; family Protopteridae; genus Protopterus; species Protopterus annectens. The sequence continues at coordinate 226,316,370 of NC_056740.1, forward strand.
TGTCAGAGACATCTTCTGACAGCACGAGTCACACTTCTTAAAGCCTGAGACCCTTTCTTTGGACATAGTTGCAGAAAACACACACAACACAGTCCCAAAGAACAAATTATCCCAAAAAAAAAAAAAAAAAAAAAATATTGAGAACTAACCTCTCACACACACACACACACACACACACCCCCTGACAAGGGGGGGGGGGGGATGGGAGGGGAGAAGGCCTGACTAAAAAAATTAAGGAGTGAGGGAAATTGTAGTCAGAAAAGGGCTTAATATAAACTAAAAACGTTAAATATAAAGATTAAAGTGAAAAAGGGGCTAAGATAGTTTTATATAAAACACTTACCAGGAGCTGGCAAAAGGAGGACCTCATCAGCGAAGCGGCAAACGAGATCTGGATACTTACCGCCTTGCATCATGGGATATGGGGCTGCCTCGAGCTGGTAAAAGTGACTCTCGAGCTTAGCAAAGTGCCGAGTCGGAGCCGAGGATCGGCTCCGAACCCATCAAGCAAGAATGAAGGCGAGATTGATAACTTAACATCCGGCATTTGCGCGGTTTTGCATGCTGGGCAGCACCGGTTAGCTAGGGTATAATTATTCCCATCTCCACAAAGTCTACTCTTCAATTTTTCCCTTGGAACTACACAAACTTTCAACTTAAGCACTTAAACCATCTACTTCTCATACCGGCACTTGCTCAAAACTCATAATAAGCACTAATAAACCTTAGCACTAGACGCCCCCTATACTTTAGAGAAGGACAAGGCTCTCTATTCAACCTTACCAGCCAATCAGTAAAACTATTTACTGTATCTTTCCAGGCATCTCCAAAGGGCAGTTTCAGGTGTACTCTCTGGTCCTGCTGGTGAATCTGGGCATTTTGAGGCAATGTTACAATTTCCTCATGTACACAGACAACCCTCTCCTTCTTCCACCAAACACTAATACATGTAAGAGATGCAATTATACAGCCAAACTGGAGGCTAAGCTCTCTCAACCCAAGACTGGACCAAGCAGTTAAGAGGAGAAGGGAATTACTTGCATCACACCACCAGTCTCACATAGACTTATGAATCCAGCACCGGCAAAAAACACACATAAATACATGAAAACCTACTTAGAGGCTCTAAATAAAAATCTTCAGAAGCAACAGAGACCTCCAAAGCAGACATCCAAGCAACCTCCACCCCCCAACACAAACCATGAAACACATACTTCACAAAACCAGTGTGCCACACAATCACAGCCCTTAAGGCAAAATAACATACCCAACACACTAGTAATAGGTGACTCTATAGTCAGGCACACTGATGTCCCACTCACTAGGCTGAACAAGGAGAAGGTTACTGTTAGCTACCTGTTGGGTGCCAGGATCCACCACATAACACAAGCACTCAGGTCACTCCAGAACAAGTACAAATATGACTCTGTTATTGTCCATGTTGGTGTGGATCACCTGAGCCGTACCTCCCTGGACTACATGAAAACAGACATGGAGGAGCTCTCTGATCATGTAGCCCATGCCAGTATGACCCTGACCCTGAGTAGCATCTTGCCTTCACCAAGAATGATACCACGGTATAGAGAAAAAATGATCAATTTCAACAACTGGCTAAGCTTCTGGTGTCATTCAAAGGGGATCCAGTGTCTGTCAGCCTGGAATGACATGCTCGACAAGCCATGCTGCTTCGCTACAGATGGCTTGCACCTGTCACCCTTACGCTTTCGAATACTGGCCAAGGCTCTTGCCACCCCAATAGTGCCTTTTTTAGGCAAGGCTCAAAAGACAAACCCACCGCCGTAAATAGCACAAGTAACAAAAAACTGAGGGCAATGTTCCTCAATGCCAGAAGTCTAAACCTCAAAATGCATGCACTCGAGGCACTCCTCAGTATAGAGAAAATCGATATATGTGCAGTAACAGAAACCCGATTTAAAGCTCCAGAGAGCACCCCGGCATTACCAGGCTACAACTCTTACCATACATTTCGGCCTCAAAACCCAGACCGAAATACAAAAGGCGGGGGAATATCCATATTCATCAAGGATACCCACACCTCCAGATTAGTAACACAGCACGATGCTTCAGAGATCATCCATGTGCAACTATCAATGGGCAAAACTGCTATTCAAATTATAGCTTGCTACAGATCACCCACCATGTCCCAGGACCCCCACTCCGCATTCCTGGAAACACTGGGAAACATAAAGGTCCTACTAAACACCCTGATACTGGGTGATTTCAATTACCCAACCATTAACTGGGAGAACTACTCAAGTACAAACTCCCTTGCCCAACATTTCCTAGAATTTATAAACTCAAACACCCTGGATCAACTGGTCAACACCCCCACCAGAGGTGACAACATATTGGACCTGGTTATCACCATCATGGGCGACCGGTGTTCCACACCGGAGGTCATACCCTTGCTGGTTAGATCTGACCATAAACTAATCACTCTGGATATCCACATACCGCCACCACCCCCGGTCAAAGAAAGCACCGTGAAAAACTTTTCAAAAACAAACTTCACGTTACTTAAGACTGATGTGGGAAGTTTCAAAGCCCCCATGCTAAAGGATAATGCTGTCCATGCTGCAAAATCCTTTACTAATCCACTCTACAGGCATCTACAAGAATGCATGGATCATGCTATCCCAAACAAAACCAAGACTTACTCCTCCAAGAAAAGGAAAGCAGTCTGATGGACCCCTGCCATAAACAAGCTATACAATAGAAGGAGGAAACCTGTACAGAAAAGAGTAAAATCCCAAGAAGGGAAGACATCCCTGATCAGTATCAGCAACAAACTATGTTCCCTCATAAAATAATCCAAGGCTAGCTTTGAAAGAAAAATTGCCATGGACTCCAAAGATAACCACAAGGCATTCTTTAGCTATGTCAAGAATCTAAGTGGCAATTCTCAGATCTGCTCGGAGTTAGTGCAGAATGGCACAAAATACACTGAACCGACCAATATAGCCAACATCCTGGCAGACAGGTTCAGTGAAAACTTCACCCCCTCTCACCCCAAAAGGGCCCATAACTATACCAGAAGAATGTAGTGCCCCTGAAATCACAGACACTCAGATTAAAACAGCCCTCTCCAAAGCCAAAAACACAGCATCAATGGGACTGGACGGTGTCCCAGGCTGCGTCCTACATGTGCTCAAAGATGAACTAACCCCTCACCTAAACACACTGTTTAAACTCAGCCTCTCCACAGGCTACGTGCCCACAGAGTGGTGCACAGCAACGGTTATTTCACTCCACAAAGGTGGAACCACAATGGACCCCAGGAACTATCGCCCTATAAGCCTGACTAGCTTGGTCTGCAAAGCTATGGAGCATATCATCATGGATTTCATTAACAGAGACACTGGAAACCTCCAAACACTGGACCCTACCCAGTTCAGCTTTATTAAGGGCAGATCATGCCTCCTAAACTTGGTGGACGTCTTTGTGACATTTGCCAAGGCAACAGACGAGGGAAAGGTGGTCCACACAGCCTACCTAGACCTTGCAAAGGCCTTCGACACCATTCCACACTCAGGTATTGTAGACAAGCTCACCAGTCTGAACATTACCCCCTACATCATGTGATGGGTTGCCAACTGGCTCACGGACAGAACCCACATGGTAAGAGTTGCGGGAGATAGGTCTGACTCTAAACTGGTTACAAGTGGCGTTCCCCAGTGCTCAGTCCTAGGACCCCTCCTGTTCAGCATATACTTCTCAGAGGTGCAGACAATCCCAGGAGGACTATGGCTGACCAAGTTCGCAGACGACTGCAAACTGGGGCTATAATTGACTCTCCGGCTGACACAGCCATCCTCCAAAAGGGTCTCACTGAGACAGATACCTGGTGTCAAAACCATGGCCTCAAGCTAAATGTCAAAAAGTCCATAGTCATCCCCTTTAGAAAAAACAAAGTACACACAAACTACCACATAGGTGGTAGCCCTCTAAATACGGAAGACATAATAAGGGATCTGGGGACCCAAGTAGATAGTAACCTCTCCTTTGATAATCACATTGCCAAAGTGGTTAGAAAATCCTTCTATGTGGCCCACCTCATCACAAAAGGGTTTGCATCCAGATCGAAAGAGGTCATTGGGCCCCTCTATGCATCACTTATCAGACCCATCATAGAGTACAATGCCCCATTTGGGATGTACCTTACAAGATACCTGCAACAAGTGGAAAGACCTCAGAAGTACCTCACCAAGAGGATCTCTGGCCTCAGGCAGATGCCCTATGCAGCTCGACTGAAGAAACTCCAGCTGTACTCAGTTGCATACCGCCTACTCAGAGGTGATCTCTGCCTGACATACAAGGCCATGTCCAACCTAGAACTGATGGACATGCTCCACCTAAAGAAAACCATATCCCCTCGAGTCACATGCTCCAGGGATCTAAACCTCACCACAACAATAAACAGGACGTGCTGGAGGGATAGATTCCTGTCCCAGAGACTTCCCATGCTCTGGAACAAGATTCCAATCTACATTAGGCAGTGCTCCTCACTAACCCTCTTCAGGAGAAACCTTGACGAGTGGATGGGAAACAGAAAGTTTACCCCAGGGATCACTTCAATGGCTCTGCTGGACAGAGGCACAGGGAGCTAATCTAAGGGGGCAGCGAAAGCCAACACATTCTGGCTAGACTTATAAATGCCTTTGGGCAGATAGCCTAGTACCTACCTATGAACCTATGAACCTAAATATGAACAAAGCAGGGCAGTAGTGACCAGTATTAACCTTATTAATCTCCAATAACATGAATGCCTCAGTAATATTTCATCTGTCTGTATCAAGAATTCTGTTGCGGTATAAACACTACTAAGTAAAGAAGCATGACTTCTTTAAAGATGTGAAATTAAATTAAATCAAGGCAGATTTAATCTGTGTACTTATATACAACTAATGGAATATTATGGGATGACCGAAGAGAATGATATGGTGAAACAAGTTTAGATTGCTCAATTATTATCTAGCCACTGTTAGACCAAAAAACAGATAAAACTGTAATAATGTGTCAATAGAGACTCCTTGTTGTGTATATAATGAGGAGCGTGACAGGCCACATAGTCTGATGATGTCTAATCAGTATGGAAGTTTATCATAATTTTTATAAACTTAACAGCTACAGCCACTTCTGCCTTATTTATTTTATTGTCTTTATGACATTATCAGCATCACCACTGATGACTTCAGACTTGGCAACTAAACAGTAAGGGAAATGTTGTTCGTGGGTAACTCATCCGTCAGTCTTTAAGACGTGCATTAATTGTACCATTTATCATCTAAGGATTTTGAATATTGGATAAACTCAGACTATATAGGGCATTTATTATAAGACTGGACAGATAGTGCCAACTTCATACTGTTATAGGATTTTTTTCTTTTTGCTGTGTATTGTGTCTTTTAATTCTAATTGCAAAATAACCATCTCAACAAAAACAGATAAAATTATCTCCTTTTAATTTTCACTGCTAGACAGCAACTGCTTCTAGGCTTGAATAGAATAAAACAGATACTGAAGAAAGGAACTCCTGTATCATAATTAAAAGTATATATGCATCTATGTATTTATTGGTCTATTAACCATCATATCATGATGCATACAGCTGCAAATTGAATGCAGATGTAGCCTGCCAGCCCAGTAACCAAGTAATACTATCTTTGAATAATGAATATAGTGACATTAGTTTACTTTGGAAGAACCCATGTGGGTATATTGGGTTCTGGAGTAGAGATATATAGCTATCTTGGGAGGGGCTGCTTATAAAGCTGCTTCCTTTACTGAGGTGTTTCTCCAGGAATGAAATATAGTGCTGTAATGAAATCAGGTTCCACAACTGTCCCTCATGAACACCAGCATATGGTCCAAAAATCTTGCATCTTGATACATGAATGTTGTAATTCTATAGCTGATAAATGCACAACTAATGCCACATGTTGAAAGGAAGAGGAACATGTAAAGGAAATAAAAAGTAAATGTTCACCTCACTTGTGAATGTAGTGCACACATACCCTAGTCTTGATAACAAGATTAAAAAGAAAACTGAGTACCTGTTAAGAAGTCTATTTGTCTGATGCTACACAAAAAGAGTTCCTATGTATAAGACACCAACAATCCATATTATATTATCAATACAGGTGCTGTTGAACCACCTGGGTGGGAAGTAGTGTAAGGGCCAATGCCTAACTCTTCTTTTGGTGGGGTTGGATCTTGCACTGCATGGCAACACAGTAGTTGAATTTGAAGGCTGGGCAGGGGAATTTCCATAATGACAGCAATGAATATAACACAGAGAGAAACTGGTGATAGGACACAACACAAAACCGCTCAACCCAGAAGTGTGATAATCTTGGAGTCCAATGCCCAACCCTTTTTCCTTGAAGGCATTTACAAAGCCAGTGGATTTTTGACAGTCCCCTGTGAGCTTGATGTCATCAATTATGCAAAAAAAATTGTGTAAATAAGTTATGTACAATAAGTACAGACAATTTACTAAAGTTTATACGAACACAATAGATTTTATTCTGTAACAAAACTGAACTATGAGTGACAGTAGTAATCAAGGGACAAGTTAGACAAAGTATAAAAAAAATGCAAAACAAATGACATATTCAAAATTACCTCATCAAATACAGAATTTTTGGCTTTGTTTATTCCTTCATTCAAAGCTTTAATCCACTCCTCCCTTTCTTCTGCACTATGTGTCTGAAGTTTGATATCAGATACCTGCAAAACAAATGTTTATGTCATAATCAGAATTATCTACCAGTTCTTTTGATAATAACTACATCCTCTTGCATTTTCAATACTCTACTTCTAATATCATGTTTAAATAAATGATGGGCAGCACAGTGGCACAGAGGATGACACTGTTGCCTCATAGTAAGAGGTTTGCTGGTTTGATTCTTGGCTGTGGTGTCTTCTGAGCAGAGTTTACATGTACTCCCTGTGTTTGCGTGGGTTTTCTTTGAATGCTCTGCTTTCCTCCCACATTCCAAACACATGCAGTAGGTGGCTTGGACACCCAATTAGCCATAGCTGTGTGTGTGTGTGTGTGTGTGTGTGTGTGTGTGTGTGTGTGTGTGTGTGTGTGTGTGTGTGTGTGTGTGTGTGCGTGCGTGCGTGTGTGTGTGTGTGTGTGTGTGTGTGTGTGTGTGTGTGTGTGTGTGTGTGAGTGACTTGTGTGGAAAAACTACCATGGCAGGGCTAGCCACCGGCATGTAAACTTTGGCTCTAGATGATTGCCACTGTTGAAGTGACACCCTGACCCCATGTGCACAATGGATGAATAAGGCTTTTAATGCTAAACATAGTAATGGCTTTCTATACATTCAATTGGTGGGTATGGTGATACTCTGATGTCTAGTGCATCAGTAGGCGACATTTCCTTATGCTCATTAAGCAAAAAAAATCACCTTTCCAAGGTCCACTAAGTTTTCTCCCACTCTCTTTTTAAGAATGCCAGAAAAGGAAGGTCCCTGGGCTGTAGTCGGCTACAGAGGTATTAGTGTACTGGAACACAAATCTATCCCTTAGCTGTATTTGTTCACAATTAATTTTCCAGTGTAACATACCAAGTGTCCTCAAAGGATGAATCCACAGTTCAGAAGAAGGAAGATAAGGGAAACCTTCACAATAAAAGCTGAGAGAATTATAGTACATGGAATCAAATAAGAAAATTCTTCACTCTGGCACAATTAATGGACAGAATGGAGTGTAACAGTAAAAGATAAAAATATGTTTATTCTGGGTTCACTAATCTATAGAGTTAACATAACATAACATAACATAACATAAAGGGCAACAAAGAATACTATTACCCTACACATCTCATCCAAAGCATCAGGGACAAAGGCAGAAAATATTCAGGGACAAAATCCATAAATCTGGGAAACTTAAAATACTGATACTGTTCACTTAGAAAGTATAAAAGTTACAAGTGTTGTCCTTAAGACCTCAGTGTTGGGATCTTTCATTTCTAGGAATTTACTTCTCAGATCTCCAGGCAACATATCTCTCAACCTCTTACCTCCAGAATAAGTGACAAATCCAGAAATAATTAGGGACAATCAGGGACACGTTTTAAAATAGTACAATTAACTCCAGAAGTTGTCAAAATAAGAAAGTCAAAATAGCATGCTCTTTCCTGAAGTAAAGTCTAAAATTCTAGCTATTGTCAATATTTATTAAGGGTTATCCACCACTACTTCTTCCAAAATCACCAATTTTAAGAAGGATTAAGAGGGACAAAGCAACATTTTGAGTCAAAATCAGGGATAGTGAGGAGATATGCCTACCGGACAGCCAATTTCTGGATTACAAAATTTGCTGACAACCACATACTGGAAGATGTTCCTAAGTTACCCTCTGATGTCCAAATCCTCCAGAATAAATTCTCTCTAGTAAACTCATGGTGTACTGTAAATAGGCTTAAACATACTATATAGACAACACATCACTAAAATATGAAAATGTAGTAAGGGACCTAGGAACTTGGATTGATAATTCCTTCTTTTGACCATCATGTGACAACAGATCTCAGGAACTTTTATTTAGCACACATCGCCAAAGGAATATTATCAAGATCTAAAGACAGACTCTCCCCCTTATACTCAACATTGATCAGACCAGTTATCAAGTACAATGCCCCCTTTGGGATGTATCTAACTAAACATTTCAAACCATTAATTAACCAATAATTTAGTACAATGCCCCATTTGATATCTACCTCTCCAAGCACCTGCACCAACTGGAAAGGCCATAGAAATACCTCACAAACAGAATCCATGGCTTCCAACACCTGTTCTATGCAGACAGGCTCAAATCACTATCACTTTACTCAGTATCGTACAGATTGCTCAGAGGTGATCTGTGTCTCGCCTACAAGACAATCTCGGACCCTGCCCTACTAGAGATGCTCCATATCCATAAGTCTAACTCCACACGCGTTACCCACTCGAAAGGCCTATATATAATATGTGACATTAATAAAACTTGCTGGAGAGACAGGTTTGTCTCTCATAGGCTTCCCCGTCTCTGGAATAGGCTTTACATACACGTCAAACAGAGTACCTTGCTGAGCCTCTTTAAACACAACCTTGATGAGTGGATGGGAAAACACAAATTTGTCCCAGGGGTTCCACCTGTGTCCCTCATTGACAGGGGTGACAGGTGCTGATAGAAGTTTCTTTTTTTGGGGATAAACTCTTGGTTAGACTTGTAAGGGCCCCAGGACCATTAGCCTAGTAACCTCCTATGATCCTATGATTAAAATTACCTCAAAGATTCCTAATTAAAAAAAAAATCACGTCTAAAATCCCTAAGCAATCAATACAGCCTTGAAGCTCTGTTCCTTTATTCAGTGTCTTATAAACTTTTTTTTTGGGGGGGGGGGCTCTGTTTAACTTACAGTACTATTAGAGACCAGATTATCCTGGACCTCCTGTATCAATGAAGGTCCAATGGCTCCATTAATATTACGACCAAGGACCTAAATCATCCCCAACAGATAAATGAAACATGGTGGAGGTTTATAACACAACACCTCCCCAACCTCTGGAATAAATGCCCCTGCATGTTAAGCACTGTGGCTCACTATATTTCTTTAAACATAACCTAGATGACTGGATGGACATCCATAGATTTACTCCAAAAATGACTGGCATGGCCCTCCTGGAGAAAGGAAGTGTGCAGCCTGAGGGAGGGTAGGTACTGGCAAGACATAAATGGTCATAAGACTCAACAGGTCTGGAATACCCATGAATCCATGAATTTGAGAAAGTTGATAAAATAGGATTTGTGAGGGTCGGCCTTTGTTCTGCTCAGCTTGTTTGCCAAACAATTTTCTTTGATGGAATGTAGGATTCCTGTAGAGTGAGGTTATGCAGTAAAGCTATATGCCAGGTTGACATGGCTAGTCTACATAAGGGGTAAGATCTGGTTCCCCCTTGCTTGTATTGAGGTATTGTCTGTAACTATTTGAAATGGTCCTCAGAACTACAAAAGATTCAGAGAGTTGAGTATCTTTACAAGAGCTAGCATCTCTTTTATGTTTATACCCTTTAGTAATTTTTTTTGTCCCAGAAACTTTCCCCCTAGACACTGCACCCCAATGAAAGTCTGAAGTATCTATTGTGACTGACTGCTTTGGAACAGGAGGGGAGAAGAGGAGACTGGGATTCAGGAATATCTGATGTTTCTACCGAGTTCTCTTTTCACAATTCCCAGAAGTGGAATTTGAAAAGATAAGGGATGTTAGTGCTGGCACCAAACAGACTTCAGATACCATTGCATCTTTCTCATACGGCGCTTTGCAAGAAGTATCTTTGCAATCATGGATGCCATGAGACTCAGTATCTTGAGGTATTCCCTTGCAGTGACAGAAGTCTAATTACTAGCCTGCTGTGATGGCAAAGAATGTTTGGTTAACTTTTTCTTTTTGTGGCTGGAAGAAGTTCCGACTGAGGGACCGGTAATTTGCTTCATGGTCTAGTCGAAAAAAAGAAGTTATGTCCTTACCATAACATTCCATGTGAGTTGTTCATCTTGCCTTCATTCTTACACACGGGTTTGGAGTAGCTCGAGGCCAGGTCCCTTTCCCATGATGCTCTCTGTCCTACCTCAGATCTAGTTTGCTGATCCCAGCATGTAGCAGATATAACACATAACGTATACTCCAACTGAAGTAAGAAGTCACAGAACAAGACCCACCAGACCACAAGTCTTACTCATTCTTCGAGAACGTGGAGGGGGAAGGCGGGAGGGAATGTAAGAATGAAGGTGAGATGAACAACTCACATGGAACATTATGGTAAGGACATAACTTCTTTATGTGAAGTTGTTCAATCTCGCCATTCATTCTTACACATGGGTAGCATCCCAAGCACCCTAATCCTGGGTGGCTCACGGGAGTATATTCCTGAGGACAGTGGAACCAAAGGAAGCCCTGTCCCTGGAGGCCCTGTCCATTTTGTAATGAGTGATAAAGATATGTGGCTTAGACCAAGTGGCAGCTGCATATATAGTATCCAAAGGCAATCAAGCTGCATAAGCAGAAGAAGTGGAAACAGCCCTAATGGAATGCGCTTTCACACCATACTCTAATGGTGGTTCACTGAGGAGTATGTAAATTTAATGCAGTCAGTTAACCATTTGGAAAGGGTAACTTTAGACACTGGTAGCCCTTTCTTAGTGTCAGCATGAGAGACAAAGAGTTGTTCAGATTTTCTAAATTCCTTTGTCTTGTCCAAATAGAACCTCAATTGTCTGTGAACATCAAGTTTATGCAACATGTACTCCAACTTATTAGAATGGTTACTGAAAAAGGTTGGAAGTTCAATAGTTTGATTCAGATTAGTCTCAGAACACACCTTTGGAAGGAATGAAGGATTAGTTCTCAGTGATACTCTGTCAGGGTGAAACACCAAACATGTGGGTTTGATAGATAGGGCTTGAAGCTCAGACACTCTACATGCTGAGGTAATGGCCACCAAGAAAATAGTTTTCCAAGAAAGGAACTTTAAATAGCAGGATGATGCAGGCTCAATGGGAGGAAGAATAATCTGAGACAGCACAAAATTTAGATTCGACAGAGTAAAAGGTTGTCTAACAGGCGGCCTAAGATGAATGGTACCCTATAAGAAGGCCCTACATAATCTGTGAGACATCAAATTAAACCCTTCAGCTCCGAGGTGAAAATTCGAAATTGCAGCCAATTTAACTCTTATAGTGGCAACTGCAGCACCTTCATGAAAAAGCTTAGATAGGAATTCCAGAATACTAGCAATCGGGGCAACGTAAGGATCAATGCTATTCTGGGAGGCCCAAAAAGCAAATCGCTTCCATTTACTGGCATACAACTTTCTAGTGGAAGCTTTATGTGAAGATACAAGAATATGCTGAACCTCTATAGAAAAGTCATGTGACCTGGCTAGGTTGGGAATTGGAGCAGCCAAGCTGCCAGTCTGAGGGAATGAAGGGAGGGATGGAGGGCCCCTGACGAATGTGTCAGCAGGTCTGGAACTGGGTCCAGAATCCAAGGTTCCTCCAGTTGATAGAGTCGAAGGAAGGGAAGCCAAATCCTGCCAAGGCCAAAAAGGGGCTATTAAGATTACAGTCCTTCCCAGGCTTTTGGCTTTCTGTAAGAATTTCAGAATCAGGGTAGTTGGTGGAAAGGCATATATGAGTCCCGGGGGCCAATCGTGTACGAGCGAGTCCCTTGGGCTGTCCCCCGGAGGGGGATTCAGGGCAAAGTAGCTTCTGCATTTGGCATTCATAGGGGATGCAAACAGGCTGCAACAAGACTGGCCCCATCTGTGGAAAATCATCTCTGCAACCTCGTCTTTGAGAGACCACTCATGCAGTAACAGAATGGCTCTGCTCAGTTTGTCTGCGATCACGTTGGATTTCCCCAGGATATGCATTGCTATCAGAAAGCACCCAGTGGATACCGCCCACAGCCAAATTCTCAAGGCCTCTCGACAGTGGGTAAGACTTAGTTCTCCTTTGCTTGTTGATGTACCAGACATGCTGTCTGTCTGTATCACAATCGTTCCTAGAGGAAGAGAATCGTGGAAGTGCTGCAATGCCAAAAGCACCGCTCTCAGCTCCAGAACATTGATGTGCAACTGTGACTCTGTCTCCGACCAGGTGTCTTGGGCTGTTCTTCCCTGAAAAAGCCCCCCCACCCTATCAGAGAAGCGTCCGTGGTCACTGTGGCTAATGTGTGGGGGATAAACAAATTGTTAACCTACTGTAACCTGGTGGCTGGTCAACCACCAGCAAAGATCCTTCTTGCAAGAGTCTGTAATCATGATTAAGAATGACATTGGAAGTTGTTGGTAAGACCACTGGGTGAAGAGTAACCATTGAAGAATCCTCATGTGCATACATCCCAGAGGAACTGCTATGAGCATAGCTGCCATGGTACCTAGTAGTTTCAATACTTGAGAGGCCGGTACTTTTTTTTCTCTGCAAAATGTCAGATACCTGGTTTCGAAGAGTGGCTATTTTGTCCAGAGGCAATCTTACTGCGGTGGTGGTGGTGTCTAATTCTGCTCCAATAAAGGAGATACGCTGTGATGGCGACAACGCAGACTTGTTGAAATTTATAGTTATGCCTAACTCAGAGCAGAGATTGAGAGTGTGATCCCTGGACAGAATTAGTTGATGCCTGGAGGCAGCAGTAAGGAGCCAGTCGTCCAGATACAGAAACACTCAGAATCCTGGATGCCTCAGGTGAACCGTAACCACTGCCATGCATTTGGTAAACACTCTGGGGGATGTTGTGAATCCAAACGGCAGTGCTTGAATTGGTAGTGACTGGCTCCCAGCCGGAAATGCAAATGATCTCTGGATGGTCTGGCTATTTTGATATGGTAGTACGCATCCTTGAGATCCATAAAGCACATCAAATTGCCCATTCCGAGGAATGGGAGGATCGACTGAAGCATGATCATACAGAACTTCTCCTTCTTTACGAATGTGTTGAGTCTGCTAAGATCCAAGATGGGCCTCCAGTCTTCTTTGGAACTAAAAAGAATCGGGTGTAAGTTCCAGATCGTATCTGGTCTGCTGGGACTGGCTGGATTACACTTTTTTTCCTGCAGCCTCTGAAATTCTATGGTTGCTTGATCCCTGAGACTGGGTGGAATGTCTAGGATTTTCTTCTGAACAGGTGGAGTTTCTAAGAATGGGATGATGTAACCTCTGGTAACAATGCTTTGTACCCAAGAATCTCTTGTAATTCCTAGCCAGGCATCCAGATAAAAAGCCAAGCCACCCCGACTGCCTCCAGAGTAGGACAGTCGGGCCTCCTTTCGGGAGTGCTGGTAGGGCTTACCAAAGAACTGATCCCTATCACCCTGGTTTTGCGGACCCCCTCTGCTGCCTGGGTGGCGTCTTCCATTATTACCCCCTCCTCTGCCCCTGGAAGGGGGGGGTTCACTACATGTGTTCTGGAAAGCTCCTTGGGACTTCCAGAACCACATTTTTCCACCTTTCTGCCCTTTGGGGTATGGTCTGGTAGGGGTGGAAAAATGGACTGTTACGGTAGATAGAGTCTTTCCATCTTGCTCACACCTAGTGAGAGTCTCCTTGATTTTGGGCCTGAAAAGGGACGAGCCATCGAATGGGGTGTTTACAAAGGAAGACTTGAAGGTTTCCACAAAGGAGCATAAGCCCATCCAGGAATGTTTCTGAAGAGCTATTGCTGAACCCGTTGCTTGACTTGAACCATCAGCTGCATAGGAAATGAGCCGCATGGACGAGTTAACTATGGAATTATTGGTAATAAGCTGGGCTGTCACCTTCTCAGAGACACCTCCATCTGTACTACCTTGCAGAGTATCTCCGAGCTCCTTTAGGAGATCTCTTTGAAGATGGGTAAAATGAGTCAAGTAGTTAAGTGATCACATCACAAAGGTTGCAGAACTAAAGATGTCTTTCTCGTACCTGTCCATAGTCCTGGAATCTCTATTACGAGGATGGACAGTAGAAGAGGTTTCGGACATCTCTTTCTTGGTGGCCGCTGCCACCACCATGGCATCAACTGGAACTCCCTTAGTGAGGAACATCTTATCTTAGGGGGAGATGATAAACTTGTTGGGCCTCCGAGGGACAGGTTCCATAGTATCAAGAGACTCCCATGCCCTTTGAACAACCAATTCCATTAGTTCATTGAAGGACGGAGTCACCCTGGAGGTGGAAGGTTGAGACCCAGAGGCCTTCAGGAGCACCGACTCATCCTCAGTAGGGCTAATGGACTGCCAGTCACCCCTCTGCTTAAGGACCTCCAGGATATCAGCAAAAGAGATATCCTCTGAGGAGGACTGTGGGGACCCTTTTGACTCCTCTAAGTCAGTGTCTGATGTCAAAGACTCCTGTGGGGAGTCTAAATGCCTCCTCTTACAAAGTTTCTTCCTGGGAACCTCATAAGTGGGGGCTTCTGGTGAGGTCTCAGTAGAGCAAGAGTCAGACAATGGGGTTACCTGAAGCTCTGGGTCTCGACGCTTCACGGGGATCTGCGATATAAAGGCAGAAAGCGGCACTTTAGGGGAGGAGGAGGAGGGTCGGATGATGCGTGTGTCTTGGACGATATAACCCTCCTCATAGCATTGAATGCTCCACTGCTCCAACCCGAGGAAGCCGCTGGTTCCGAAGAAGATGGCAACGTCCCCTGTGCTGAGACCATGGGCTCTGAGTCAGTGGAAGGAGCCGAGCTCATCCATGCTGACGCTCCGAGAGGAAGGGTTGGAATTGACACATCGGTTCGACTCTCCCACCCGGAGCCGACCAGAAAGTATCGGCTCCCAGACTCTTCCAATGGCACTGAAGAAGTCAGGATTGACAGAGCCGATAGCACTGGAACAGGCCTCGGCTCCGAAGGCTCAACAATCATCAGATCCTCTTCTTCTGGCTCTGAAGGCCCGGCTCGGCTCAGAGGAGGAGTAGTCACAGTAGGTGCAATGGTCTTAGGCTCCGAAACCGGTTGGGTCAAAGCAGATAATAATTTGGCCAGTGCCAGGTTCTCAAGAAGCCTCTGCACCACCTGGTCCACATCCATCTCAGAGAGGGTTCTCGAGGAACAAGTCGAAGGAACCAAAGAAGCCACCAATTGAAGGATGGGAGACCTTAATGTCTCGGAGACCGGCTCCAAAACCAGGGACCAGCTACGAAACATGGGCTCGGTGCACGGCTCCGAAGACTGCGGTGCTGGCGACCGCACCTTCACAACATGGCTTGGAGCCGATGACTTGGGCTCTGAAGAAGCTCTGGAGGACTTCGACACCTTCGACAACTTGGAAGTCTGGTCGGTCTTCTCCAAGGACTCTTGAAAATCAGGCTTCAGCAAGCCTCTATCCACCAGCTTTCTTCTCCTTTCTAGCAGAACCCAGCTACTGAAAGAGTGGCAGACAGAGCAATTCTCCTGGAGGTGAATGGGCCCCAAGCAATAAACACAACTGACATGGGAGTCCGTGATAGACATTTTCTGCTTGCATTTTGGGCACTTTTTAAAGCCTGATTTCTGCTTTTCTCTTTGGTCAGCCATACTCACAAGAAAAATAATAGTATGCACCAATCAACAAATATTGAATAAGTCTAACAACTATAGCACACACACACAGTAAACACTATAACAACAGTAGAAACACTGCAAAGTTAACTATAAATTCCAACTGTATAATATATCTATCAAAAATGCTAATTATAGCAAAACACTAGCAAAAGCTAACTATGAACCTTAACTTTATAAGCACTATTTAAACACACCAAAGGGATAGGAAAAACATTAATTAACTTAAGCATGGCCAAAGGCCTAAGAGCAGCCGCTCTTAAAAGGGACAAAAATCTCATCAGCACAACAAAAATCTGAGCTAAACAAAGGCTAACCAGCCCAACAAAAGCAGTCTAAATAGAAAAACTGAAAAAAACTTAGCTAAACTGCTACAATAAGTACAAAAATTTCCACTATACTGGCCCGAGCTCTCCAATGACCTCTGATCTGTTGCAGCGACAAACTAGATCTGAGGTAGGACAGAGAGCATCATGGGATAGGGACCTGGCCTCCAGCTACTCTGAGATCTTCAGATTGTAAAAGCGGCCGGCAGAGAGCCGATGGATTGGCTCCAAACCCATGTGTAAGAATGAACGGCGAGATTGAGCAACTTCACATTGATACTACTTTCCTTGGGAAGCTCAGCAACATCTGGTAAAAGAGAAAAGCCACAAGAAGTAATTTTTCCCCTCACAAAACACAGTAAAGCATACATTAAACACTTTCCCCAGTCCCAACAATTAAAATAAACTCAGTTTCTCCACAAAAAGGTAGTTTTCAACAACTCTTAACAACCTTATACTGCAAAAGTAAAAGCATGTTTTCATTTATAAGTTAATAAAATTAACATTGACAGTCAATGGAAATACCTTCTTGTACTTTAAAATAGATGTTTTTCACAAAAACTTAGTTTAAACAGTGAAAAAGTAACGTGGAAGATTTTTTGACCGTGAAGGGATCGTTTCTGCCCAGCAATGGGACAGGTCGATCCTGTATGCGACTACATCTGATGATTGCTCTACTTAGTGCAGAAAGCTCTGAAGGACTTAGCTCTCAAACCAGTCTTTTAGTCAGCCGACTAATGGTTTGGGCATTTGGAAGATCCGCTGAAGCTTTGGAAGCTGACTGGCTGGAAGTTATAACTCATGCAGGATATAACCCGTATAGCTTAGGCATCTGCAGCAGTGATCAGTGATCAAGAACATAAACTATTACCCAGAAATATCTCAAGATGGTATAATTATAGCAGTAGGAAGAACAGGATGGACACAACTACGACCCTTATTTACAAGGGATGTCAACACTTGAAAATTGTGCATTTTTTTAATTTTATTTTTATTTTTTGTTTTACATCTGTTTACTTGGGCAGTTTCTACTTTTTATTATAACTTTCTGAGTAGCTTTGTCACCTTTCTAACATCCCTTGAGCAACTGCGGTGATGAAAATTCTACCACCATGTCACCATAGCTTGTGACCTATCATGTCTCGGTTTTTAAAGCATGACACAGCCACTAGGTTACAACCTGAGGAAGCATGAAGATAGGGAAGGCTGCAGAAAACCCAAATAAATGGAAGTCTTTAAAAATTATATGATGATGATAATGTCAATGTCTAACAACATTCTACAAATTTTGGTTCTTAGATCTACATACAAAGAACATAGTCAGGATTTTTTAAATTGTACATCAACTTCCAGAATGTAGTTCCCCTCCCCCTCAAGTATACCCTTCCTCACCCTTAACTTCAGACACTAAAGACTTAAGGCAATATATCTATATCTATATCTATATCTGTATCAATATCTATATTTATATCTACATCTATCTAGATAGATACAGATATGTAGGGTCCCTATTAATTATTCGAAAAGTTTGAATGTCATATGGTCGACACCATATGATTGAAATTTTAAACGTCCGAAGGTTAAAAGCAATGGCTCCGTACAGTGCAGAATGGGAAAATTTTCCTTTTCTGCACTGAACTGCGATCTCGGAGTTGGTATATTTAAGTAGGTTTTTTTTAAATTTTTTATTATATTTTTGAAGTTTCAAACTTTGCTCATATGTTGTCGAACATATGAGGTTCGAAGTTTTGAAACTTCGAATATATAATATAGACCCAGATATGTATACATATATATGGATTTAATACATTTCTATGAAATGCTCAAAATTCAACCTCTGGTCAACAATTTTTCATTGACAAAAACACAGGGATCATGCAATCTGGAGTTAATATATATAATTAACTAGGGTGTGTGTGTAGGGGGGTAAAGCCCCTCACATGGAAGGTCAGAAGAGGGCTTGCCATCCTGTAAAACCTCTTGCTTTTTATTCTGAATGCACTGAAGTTAGTTTCCAGAGCATAAGCAGTAGCCTGTTGATGTTAATGCGTTGACATTTCAGATGTTGATTTGTCATCTATTCAATGAATGTGTGTGTGTGTGTGTGTGTGTGTGTGTGTGTGTGTGTGTGTGCATGTATATATATATATATATATATATATATATATATATATATATATAGATATATATACACATACAGAGAGAAAGAGAGATATAGATTTCTATAGACCTATAAGATAAATGTCCCAAATTTGGAATCACTAAGTACGAAAGTAAATAAGTAAAGTACATTTCTCTGCACAAAATAAATTATTTTTTAAAAAAGGTCATCCAATGGTATTTGCCTAGTTACACTCAAGACTATACTCAACTTCACTAATACTAGATACAGGATTCCGGAGACATTAGCCCTTAAGACTTGTATTCATTGCTCTTTTGCTACTATTACAGAGACATCTGAAGAAAGGATGGCAAAACTTGTGAATGACTGCATAACTGAGACTATGGCGAAAAGTTTCACATTAGCATGAGTGTAGCAAGGCTTAAAGAATAAATGTGTAGAATAATGCAGAGGAAATTATGTTAACTTCAACAATTCAAGCATTGCTATTCACAAGATGGTTTGCAACTGGTTTACATTTTCATAATACATTGATTTATTTAAATTGCAAGAAAAGATTTTTACTAATGACCTGGGAAATTCTGTAATAGAATTATTTAGATTATACATCCCCCAGAGTATAAACAAAACTTTTATAAACATTTTAGACTTTGTTCACAATATATCCTACAGAGTACAAAAAAAAACATCAATAAAAAATGTGTAGGTATAGAAGATTTGCCAGTAGAAATACAGCTGTTTTATACTATCAAGTCTTCTGGTCAAAACAAAGTGCAATAATTCTTTCTTCTGCAGGGATATTGCATAGTACTAGTCTTTAGGTTCAAACAGAATATGTTCTGTGGGAGAGGCTATAAAGCCACCAAGACAAGGAGCTGATGAAATGCTGTTACTGAAGCTGAAGCCACAGCTATCAGATGCAGCAGCCGCAAGATCAAATTACCTTTAAAAGATAAATTCAATTTAGCCAAAGCTCATTTTCCTTTAAAAAAAATCAGAGGCCATTCTAAGAGAGAATTCATCCAAAGGATTTTTACCATACTTCAAAGGGGGCATGGAATTCAGTATCTTCAAAACATGTTCAGAGAATTAGACACATTACGGAGCTTACTGAAATTGACCTGTGGCTAAATCTGCGGCTCAACAGACAGATCAGCCAATCAACTAGATTATCAATTAGTTCTTTAATCCCTAACAGCAGAGGAAAAAAGTCAGCTATAGTATGAACTGCAGGCATGTTTTACTTTCAAACACATCATCAAAGGTAGATATAGATGACACTTTCACCATTTACGCTGCTGACTTTGCCTTTTTAGGTCAACAAGCCACAATGATATAGACTGTTCAGACTCTTAGCAAGGAGTGAGAATAAAATATTTTGCTTCTGTAAATCCTTAATCTTGTCTTTTGATATACTTAACTAGTAAAATTTTATGTCTTTTCCTTGTATTTACAGCCAAGAGAATAGTTCATAATTCTGTCCCTTCTATGCTATGTAGGTGACCAAAATACGTGTTCTAAAAATTCAGGCTACTTTGAAACTATGAATGTATCTTGAATACTTTGTTGTAAGACAATGAGTTCTGTATGTAATACATGCATATTACAGGATTTCTGAGGTCACATGCATGCTAGGTAACAGGAAATGAGAGAGAAGGTGTGAAAGGCCCAAACATGTTCATCAATTTGACTGGCACGGGGTACATTTATCAATGGTGGGTGCACACATAAGAAGTCAGTATAATTACAGAAATGGGCTGTTTTCTTAAACTTTTATAGTCACAGCAAATTAAAATGTGGATTTGAATAATTGCTGTTACTGGACATAAATGTGCAAATATTCTTTATTATAGTTTTATGTCTTTTCCTTGCAGGTTAATATGCAAATTGGACAACTAAGAGAATAGTTTACAAATCTATCACTTTCATAGTAGTTTTATAACCAAGAATATGTCTACTAAAACTGCAGTCTACTTTGAAACTGAATTGTGCTCATGCATTTGCTATAACTGTAAAGAAAGTATCAGAAGTCACAAGCATAAAAACTCGATCTGTGTTGGAGTCTGCTATAATTTTGCTGTTTAATTGTTACAGCAGTATGTCTTTAGAAATATGCTGCTGGTTATATTTAAGACTATTAGTAGAACACCAGACAAGTGAAGCATTTAAAACTGTAGTAAAAATGACAACAAATCAAGTAAGTTCAACACAGAGAGTTTGGTGCTTATGGCATCTCAAATATATGGCACACATTCTAATTCTGCTTCCAGGCGCTTTTATTCATTCATCCATAATTAGTTAAAATTAATAGTAAACAAGAGGCAAATGGCCTATGATTGCTTCTGTTTTTATCTCGACTACTAGATCATATGACTAGTTTGTACACTGTTAGATTTCAAACCTGTTTTAAGTGTTTTGAAAATGTAACACTCAAGTGTATTTCTTTGCATATACAAATATATTATTTATTTATTTATTATTTATTTATTTACATTTGTTGACAGGGAAAATCCGACTGGACACAGGTCCTTTTTCAGTGGAGGCCCGGGGTGAAAAGCTCCAC
The DNA here is from genome assembly GCF_019279795.1 of Protopterus annectens. Taxonomy (NCBI): domain Eukaryota; kingdom Metazoa; phylum Chordata; order Ceratodontiformes; family Protopteridae; genus Protopterus; species Protopterus annectens. The sequence goes on from NC_056740.1 coordinate 226,337,477, forward strand.
AATAAAAACAACAATTAAAAACAACAATTAATTACAAGTTACAAGAAGTATAGGTAGGTTTTGTTTAACAATAGTAGTAAACAGTTACAGTTCAAAATGAAATTAAGTATTTAGTTAAATGGTACAGCACTTATATCATTTTAATTTAAGTTAGCCCCAAAATGATAAGTCAATTACAAAACTACTGTACAATCCCCAAACCTATGATGCGTTAATGCATTCAGTTTCTGTGCTTTGCCCCAAGACAGGATTACATGAGTAAACGCAAGTATCCCTCTGCTGCTGCATGTTCTTTACAGTATGACTTTTATCTTACTTTTTAAAAGATTAGCATTTATGTTTTCAAATATCCTTCCATAACTACAACAATATACTTTAACATCATCACATATCCAACATTCATGTACTTTTGCTAAACATCACTTATTTTGCAGACATTTATTATTTAGCTCCTTTCCCTGCTTTTCTCAGACCTTCTCTACCATCCTATTCAAACAGTCAACAACATTGCCCATCTGAAAGATACACATTTTTCTTTATTATTCATCCCTTTTCTTAAGACTTCTGTGAAATCTTCTGCTGCTAATGTAACATAAACAGTGTTATTCTTCATTCATATACACAGAATTATTTATGTTATTTGGTTAAGAAGGCCTAGCCCCTAAACTGTATTAACTGACTATCCTTCAAATCTGCCTTATTATATAGTGAGACTATAATGAAGCTATGCTCTCACATTCTAGATGTTAAATATTCTCTTGTCCCAGTCACATTAAACAGACATCACCCCTAGGGGAAAAAAAAAACTTTCACTGACAATCCTTCAATTCCTCTTATACAAGATGGTAGTGTGATCAGGATATACATGGCTCCAGTGCCCCAGTATTCTAATCATATCCTGATCGCTTCCTGTCTGGTGTCTTCTCAAGTGAAGTTACTACCTAAAGCATAGAAAGACCCCCTTCTCCTCCCACAATTGTGAAAATTTCCCATCCAAAGGATCAGCAAAATAAGGGTCCACTTTAACCCCCATTCTCAGCTGTTAAGTACTTACTTATACTCCCAGATACCTAAACTCATTCTATCACAACAACATGACTAAAATAACTTCCCTTCAGATCATTCCTCACCATCCCTGTTCAGACATCCTAGTTGCAGGACACAGAGTGATAGATAAAAAAAAGGAATGACAGGGAAGAAGAAAAAATGCACAATACTCAACTTACACAGACAGCAGTAGTAATGCTTATCTAATGTTTAAGCTAAACAACATTCCAGGGTCTTCATCCAAACATCTTCAGTCAAGAAGGATTACCAAAAAAACAGCAATGCTTTCTTGATGGGAAAAATGTCATATAGTTCAGAACAGCCTGTTTTTGATCTTCTTTGTTATGGAGTGTAAAGTCAAAACCACAGTGGGACCATGATCCTTTACCCCACACCCATGCCAGCACTCTGGACTCCAAGTCCATTAATTTTATGAAGTGGAAGTAGAGTCCAAAAGATCCTATAAAATTCATCAATTAGGCTAGGCCTGCTTGAATATTTATATCTAAATATAAGACCATACTTGGGTCCACTGTTCTCTGCTTGTATCTTAATTCCATCCTTATCCCATTTTCTGCAAATCTTAGGCTTCTCATATTTGACAATTTGTAATATACTAAAATAATGTTTTCATAATAATTAAATATTGCCTGCTAACAGGAATTTCTCTAAGTTCACCTTAAGGTGTGCTAGGATATTTGCACTTAGCTTGTTAAAATAACATTGGAGGTAAAGATTTCCCCACATTCACATCCTAATCTCAACAGAATTTATTTTGGTATCATACCTGTTTATTTGCCCCCTCAATCACAAAGAAGTCCTTAACATATAATCTAAAATTATTATGGCATGAAATAAAGATTGACAAGCAAAAGTAAGCCAGAAAAAATTTATCTGCTTGTATCCCTATATTTATTTCAATAGATTATCAATTGCAAATTTATTTAATCAGATATATATTTAATTGTGGTGTAACCAGTACCTCAAAGTTCAGTAGCTGCATCTGTCCTAGCACCTCATTTTCCTTAATTTCAACCCAAGCCTCCAGTATTTTGCATTGCTAAACTAATAAAATACTGTATACCACTCAGAATCTAGGAGCTAATGTCCAAAAAAATTAACTTATCTAGAACCACATTTTCCCAGAGTAGCCTCAGTGAGGCTCTTCATCAAAGATATTTTCTCCAAATTCTTCATATGTTATTGTTAATGCTAAAGTCTAGAGGCAACAATGCATTTGCTATAAAAACAACCACATTAATAGTAAAATCATCTTTATAATATTTAATTTCTTGTTTTCCATTTTCATACAAAAAGGTTTAATTTAAAGAATGTTAAGACAGAACATAAAAAAGACTGGAACATATTCATGTGAGGAATGCAAATATTATAGGTTTATGTAGAAAGATATGAAAGGTTAATTGGAAGCAATTCTTTCTATAATTGCAAAACAGAAAGAAAGGATACTTGTATAAATAAACTTACCATAACAGGAGATGTTCAAATAATTACTGTTGCAGTAGCCATAGCTATATGGGTTATATCCCGCCAAGGATATAACATCCGTTCAGCTTCCAAAGCTTCCACATCCCCACACTGTCATGTAGATCGAACTGAGCTAAATAAATGACAAGTGTGAGAGCCAAGTCCTTCACAGCTTTCTTGCCAATGGAGAGAGACAGAGGTGGTGCCCTGAAAGGACAATACTAGGAACAACAAAAAATAAGTGTCCACACCCTGGCATAAAAAACACATCAAAAAACACGGGGATGGAGGGAGGGAATGGCTACTGCAGCAGTGATCATTCAAACATCCACCATGGTAAGTTTATTTGCAGAACTGTTACTATGTTCATCATACTGATCACTGCTCTAGTAACATTAGCTCTAAGAAGAAAAGTCTAGGAGCCCCGGAAAATGGTCCAAGCAAAGCCTGTCCTGGTCTGGAAAAGGAATTAAGTTTACATTACTTTGTAAAGGTATATACAGAGGACCAGGTAGTAGCTTCTAGAATACTTTTAGAATCCAACTCTTTCCAAAAAGTTATAGAGAAGCCAAGGCCCTGGTAGAGTTGGCCTTGAGCCTCCCTGGAATAGTTTTGTTATGGTTAGCATAACAAAAGGCAATAGCCTTAGAAAATTATTTGGAAATAGTCTGTTTTGAAACATTATTCTCACCTTCTCAAGAAATTGATCAGAAGATCCGAAAGATTTAGATCTGTCAAGATAGTACCTGAGTTATCTATGGACATCCAAGGTAAAGTGTGTCCTTTCTCCCTCACTTTTAGGTTCAGGGATGAATATGGGGAGGTTAATACTTTGTTTTAAAGTAAACTTGGATACCACTTTAGGCATAAAAGAAATATTAGTTCTGAAAAAAGCCTTGCCCCTGTGGAGAATGAGATAGGGTTGAATCACTATAAGAGCTTGTAACTCAGATACTCTTCTTACAGAGATCAGAGCAATCATTTAAACTGTTTCCCATGTTATGAACCTTAAATCAGCCAGGTTAGCTGGTTCAAATGGAGCAAGTGTTAACCTCTCTCTAACACAAAAGTAAGATCCCAAGGAGGGGCTACCAGTTTACTTGGAGGCCTCTTGTGCAAAACCCTATTCAAAACATTTTGACATGAGACTGCATTAAAAGAGGAGGAGCCATGGGCAGGTATGATGAAACGGAAGATAAATTAACCTTGATAGAGGAATAAGAAAGGCCCTGGGATAGTATCACAGACAAATATTGTAAAACCAGAGAACAACTAGCCCTGAATGAGTGTTGATTATTTTGTTTTCACCAACTAGAAACCTTTTTCCATTTGCTAATATTTGATTTTTTATTATTAGGCTTTCTTGTGTTCATTGGTACCTGCTGCATGTCCACAGTAAACAGGTTTCTAAAATAACCAAAATAAATCCACAAGTATCCTGGCTGCGAAACAATTCCAATAATAATGATGACAAAGCAAGTGAGAAGGCTAAAAACACAGTTTTAATCTTAAAATCTTGAAAGTAACAAATCCACTTGGTTAAGCACTTTCATCTACATTAAAACATCCTCAGAACCAAGACAAATAGAAAAAACAAATTTAAATACAATGCAAAGACACACCCATATAAGAACCTCCAATAAAACCTATCAAGCAATTAAACATACCAAACAGAAATAAAGCAACGGTAACTAAATGTTGCAGCAACAGTACCAAATATAATAGATGCTTCATATACTTTAAAGTGCAAGTGAACATTTTTTTCAACTCACTTGAAACCAAAATATATTCATTTAACCCTGGTGGGATTGTTGAATCCAAGCTAATCTGCCACAACATTTCTCTATGTAATAAGATGTTCTCCCAATCTCCTGAAAATGATGTTGTAATTTGTTCAAGTATCAAAAAAACAAACTTACTGAAATTTTGACAACACATGGCATGCCTTGCCAGTGCACTTCTGTTGTCCTCCTTTTTTATATTGTATACTTGCTGATATATTCGTTGTTTCAAACTATTCTTAGTCTTGCCTACATAAAACGCACTGCATGTGCAGCACGTAGCGAGGTAAATACTTTTTTCAGCTCTACAACTTAAACATTTTACTGTGTCCCAATGGTTAATAATGTTCAAAACTCCACTGTCCTTTTTCACATTAATGTAGGAACAATATGCACACTGGTGACATTTCCTGGTCGTAGGTACACCCCTGCTGATACAACTTCTTTCCAACATCATCTTAACATTTTGCCTGTTTTTATATGTAAAAAATGGTGGTGATTTAAATAAATGACAAATGTTACTATCAACTTGCAATAACATCCAATTTCTATTAATAATCTTTTCAATAGCCTTAATATCAGTTGTGTAATGCAACACCATATTTGTATTCGGTGAAAATGCCCTAATCGTTTTGTTTTCCATTGTATTAACCGTGCTTGTCACCCCATGTTTTATGATTGGTGAATATTTATCCTGTCTCCCAACCCACACTTCATCAATAATTTTCTCCAATAAATCTGTAGGGTATCCCCTGTTGATAAACATTTTTTTAATTACTGAAAATTCTTCTAAACAGTCGGAGGAATCAGAAGTGAGACGTGAAGCTCGAATTAACTGACTCTTAACTACCCCTTTTTTTCTGATAAATGGGGTGGCAGTTCGTATAATGCAAATATGTGTTACAAAATGTAAATTTCCTAAAAATTCTGGTGGTAAGAGTAGCATCACCTTTGTTAAAAAAATAAAATATCTAAATAGTTCATCACTTTCACATCCTGTTTATATGAAAACTTCAAAAAAACAGAACTACTTTGCATAAAATTAAAAAACATTTCTAATTGTTCTCTAGTGCCTGTCCACAGAAAAAATAAATCATCCAGAAATCTAAAACAGACTAGGCAAAACCTATATAGTGAGGATTTGAAAAAAACACCATCGCAACCCATTGGTTCTGTTGGTAAAATTCACCTTCAAATGTCAAGAAATTGTTACTTAACACCAATTCCATAAAGCTGCATACTATTTCTTTCTCACCATCGTGAAGATCACTATATTGAAAAATTATGTCTCTAAACCAATCCAAACCAGTTTCTTGTGGGATTATTGTGAAGAGACTGTTCACATCACAAGTCACCAAAACACATAATTTGGTATCACCACGGTTTGTAACTTACTCAAATGGTCCCATGAGTCTTTTAGAATGTGGGGAAATCTATCAAAAAGGTGCTTAAGTTTCATATCAACATATTTAGCTATGGGTCCAGTCACGGACCTCTTTGCTGCAACTATTGGACATAGTGATGGATCTTCTTGACTGGAGTGAATTTTAGGAATCCCGAAAATCTTGGGTAGTAATGGATTTTCTACCCTTAAATAATCATAGAGGGGTTTGGAAATGGAGTCATATAACAACAGTTCATCGAGCACAGTCTTCACAGACCTATATGCTAAATTGACTTCATTCAGGGAAACTACTCCATATACTTCAGTGTCATTAAGCAAATTCATGATATGACCACTATAGTCACCCGACTCCATAATAACCAACCCTCCTCCCTTGTCAGACTTCATATAACGAATTCCTTTATTTTGCCTGATTTCATGAAGCAACTGACTCTCATCTTGAGAGAGATTGTAAAATCTACGATGTTTGTTCCCCAACAATTATCTTAATTCCCTTTCACATTGCCTTTCAAAAAACGTTGATAGCTGGGAGCAATGGAGGGCTGAATGTACTGGACCTTTTAAAGTCACAATTTTCTCTTGTTTCTGATCCCCCACCATCATACATAATACTAAAATTAAGTTTGCAACTAAACATTTTTAAATCGAGTATGGTATCCTCTACTCGGGCTCCTTTTGCAGGAATAAATTTGAAACCTTTCAAAAATAAACGGTGATGTTGGGGCCCTATAACCATACTCGAAAAATTGTAAATGTTAAAGTTGTAAAATGATGTCTTGAAGTTGTTGAAGTTGTAATACCTTGGCAGGAGGTATTGCAACTTCAAGAATGGCCAGAATTATCGGAATTAAATGGGTCAATTCCAGGAGTTTACCCCTTCATTAATAGATCTGGTACTGTAAAATTGGCATCATTTTACAACTTTAACATTTACAATTTTTTGAGTATGGTTAGAGGGCCCCAATATCACAGTTTATTTTTGAAAGGTTTCAAATTTATTCCTGCAAAAGGAGCCAGAGTAGAGGATACCATACTCGATTTAAAAATGTTTAGTTGCAAACTTAATTTTAGGGTTATGTATGATGGTGGGGGATCAGAAACAAGAGAAAATGGTGACTTTAAAAGGTCCAGTACGTTCAACCCTCCATTGCACCCAGCTATCAATGTTTTTGAAAGGCAATGTGAAAGGGAATTAAGATCATTGTTGGGGAACAAACATTGAAGATTTTACAATCTCTCTCAAGATGAGAGTCAGTTGCTTCATGAAATCAGGCAAAATAAAGGAATTCATTGTATGAAGCATGACAAGGGAGGGGGGGTTGGTTATTATGGAGTCGGATGACTACAGTGGTCATATGATGAATTTGCTTAATGACACTGAAGTATATGGGGTAGTTTCCCTGAATGAAGTCAATTTAGCATATAGGTCATGAAGATTGTGCTTGATGAACTGTTGTTATTTGACTCCATTTCCAAACCCCTCTATGATTATTTAAGGGTAGAAAATCCATTACTACCCAAGATTTTCGGGATTCCTAAAATTCACTCCAATCAAGAAGAACCACCACTACATCCAATAGTTGCAGCAAGGGGGTCTGTGACTGAACCCATAGATAAATATGTTGATACGAGACTTAGGCACCTTTTTGATAGATTTCCCCACATTCTAAAAGACTCATGGGACCTTTTGAGTAAGTTACAAACTGTGGTGATACCAAATGATGTGTTTTTGGTGACGTGATGTGAACAGTCTCTTCACAGTAATCCCACAAGAAACTGGTTTGGATTGGTTTAGAGACATAATTTTTCAATATAGTGATCTTCACAATGGTTAGAAAGAAATAATATGCAGCTTTATGGAATTGGTGTTAAGTAACAATTTCTTGACATTTGAAGGTGAATTTTACAAACAGAACCAGGGGGTTGCGATGGGTGCTGCGTGCGCCCCCTGTTTCTGAGCACAGTTATGTTATGGTGGGAACTGAATGTTTTGTTCAACTCCCCACTATATAGATTTTGCCTAGTCTGTTTTAGATTTCTGGATGATTTATTTTTTCTGTGGACAGGCACTAAAGAACAATTAGAATTTGTTTTTAATTTTATGCAAAGTAGTTCTGATTTTTTGAAGTTTTCATATAAACAGGATGTGAAACTGATTAACTATTTAGATATTTTATTTTTTAACAAAGGTGATACTACTCTTACCACCAGATTTTTAGGAAACCTACATTTTGTAACACATATTTGCATTATATGAGCTGCCACCCCATTTATCAGAAAAAAGGGGTAGTTAAGAGTCAGTTAATTCGAGCTTCACGTCTCACTTCTGATTCCTCCGACTGTTTAGAAGAATTTTCAGTAATTAAAAAATGTTTATCGACAGGGGATACCCTATAGATTTATTGGAGAAAATTATTGATGAAGTGTGGGTTGGGAGACAGGATAAATATTCTCCAATCATAAAACATGGGGTGACAAGCACGGTTAATACAATGGAAAACAAAACGATAAGGGCATTTTCACCAAATACCAATATGGTGTTGCATTACACAACTGATATTAATGCTATTGAAAAGATTATTAATAGAAATTGGATGTTACTGCAAGTTGATAGTAACATTTGTCATTTATTTAAATCACCACCATTTTTTACATATAAAAACAGGCAGAATGTTAAGATGATGTGGGAAAAAAGTTGTATGAGCAGGGGTGTACCTACGACCAGGAAATGTCACCAGTGTGCATATTGTTCCTACATTAATGTGAAAAAGGGCAATGGAGTTTTGAACATTATTAACCATTGGGACACAGTAAAATGTTTAAGTTGTAGAGCTGAAAAAAGTATTTACCTCGCTACGTGCTGCACATGCAGTGCGTTTTATGTAGGCAAGACTAAGAATAGTTTGAAACAACGAATATATCAGCATGTATACAGCATAAAAAAGGGGGACAACAGAAGTGCACTGGCAAGGCATGCCATGTGTTGTCAAAATTTCAGTAAGTTTTTTTTTTGATACTTGAACAAATTACAACAACATAATTTTCAGGAGATTGGGAGAACATCTTATTACATAGAGAAATGTTGTGCCAGATTAGGTTAGATGCAACAAACCCACCAGGGTTAAATGAATATATTTCGGTTTCAAGTGAGTTGAAAAAACATTCACTTACACTTTAAAGTATATGAAGCATCTATTACATTTGGTACTGTGGCTGCAACATTTAGGTACCGTTGCTTTATTTCTGTTTGGTATGTTTAATTGCTTGATAGGTTTTATTGGAGGTTCTTATATGGGTGTGTCTTTGCATTGTATTTAAATTTGTTTTTTTTTACTATTTGTCTTGGTTCTGAGGATATCTTAATGTAGACGAAAGCGCTTAACCAAGTGGATTTGTTACTTTCAAAATTTCAAGATTAAAACTGTTTTTAGCCTTCTGACTGGCTTCGTCATCATTATTATAGGTTCCTAAAATAATTAAGACCCAATCATTTAGACAGTCACTTAAAGTTGATTGATGTTGGGGTGTATCAAACACTCCTGTTATTGTGTGAGTAGGTCCAGTCTGTGGTAACTGCCCCTGGCCATTTATAAAAGCAGAGTGAACCATAGTTGCCTGTCTAGAACGGAGTCACCATAATAATCAATCTTCAAAAGTACTCTGGATATTAGTGGATAAGGTAGAAAAACATACAGAAACATCCCTGTCCAAGGAGAAGAAAAGGCATATGTCTTCCAGGCCTTCTGGAAAAGAATCTTGCCAATTGATTATTCAGAGAGGAATAAAAGAGGTCTGCTCGAGGAACTCCCCATGGATGGATCAAAATGTGGAAGGCTCCCTAATCTACTTTCCATTTGTGAGGATCTGATGTGGTCTTGCTCAACTTGCTGCCACACAATTTTGCTCTTATGGAATGTAGAATCCCTGTAGAGTGAGATTGTGCTGTGAAGGTATATCCCAAGCTAACATGGCTAATCTGCAAATGATGTATGGCCAGGTCCTCCTTCAACTTTTTGATGTACCACATGACTGTAGTATTGCCTGCAACAAATTGAAGAGGCCCTGGAAATCAAAGATGAATCAGAGAGATGAATGGCTTGATCAGGACAAGCATCTCTTTGATATTTATGTACTTGCAACTGTCCTTGATGCCCCACCCTACCCTTTTTTCCCTCATCAAACTGTTCCCAAAGCAAAGTCTGAGGTGTCTGTGGTGAATGACTGCTTTGAAACAGGGATGGAGAATGGGAGACCTTGATTTAAGGATATATGTTGTCTCCATCAAATGATTTCTCTTCTGACAAACCCAGCACTGGGATTTGAAAAGACAAATGGTGTTGGTGCTAGGGCCAAACAGACTTCAGATACCACTGTAGCTTTCTCATGTGGAGTCTTGACAAGTGTATCATGAGGATCATAAGTGTCATGAGACCCCAAACCTTGAGGTATTCCCTTGCAGTCACCAAAGTTTGTGTGGAAAACCCCAGAAATAGATCTGCATAGAAAACATTTTTTTCCTGTGGAAGAAAAGCTCTTTGAACTGAGGTGTCTAGTTGACATCCCAGGGACACAATCTTGTGTGAAGGAGTCACAAAAGACTTTGAATGTTCTGTTGGAGTCCCAACTTGTGTAAGGGATTTCTAACACAAGAGAGAGAGAGATTCCTGACACTTTGACAAATACTTTGCAAAGATAAGCAAGTCATCTAAACATGGAAAAATCTGGATACCCTGTAGCCTGCAATGAGCTATAACTGGAGCTAGACACTTTGTGAACACTCTTTGTGCAGTGATAGTTCAAAGCATAAGGCAGGGAACTGATAATGTGATCCAGACATGCAAACCTTAAGAAATGTCTGAATCTTGGATGTAATAAGTATCTTTTAAGTCTAGTGTCACCAGGAAACTTGAAAGAGGGGGAAGAGGTAACAGGTTGTAAAGTAACATAAATCTGAATACAGACACTATCATAAACAGTTTTAGGAAAGAAAGATCCAGAACTGGTCTCCACAATCATTTTTTTTCCTTTGGCACTAAGAACATCTTTGAATAAAAATATTTCCCCACCTGGGAAGGAGAAACTGGTTCTATGAGTCCTTGGATAGTATGTGATAAAGAACCATTGGAAACAAAAGATCCCAATCTGGAGGACAAGGAATGACCCCCGGGAAAGGAGGAATTTTCTCCCACTACCATCTGTAATCATGATGAATGATTTTCGGTACCCATTTTTCTTAAACTGCCTGTTGTCAAAGAGAAAAATTAAGATTCAGACTTTCTCGGAAGAAAAAAGGGGCTAGGTGGAAGGGGGGCACAAAGTCCCTTGAATAGTCATTCAGACTTGTTGACTATCCTTGGGTTTTGGAGGTTTTGGAACCCCTGCCACTTCTTCTTAAACCTATGTTGACCTGTATATTTTATACTGTTTATTCTACTTTTTGTGAAAATTGGATAAGGAGTAAGAGTATCCCTTAGAAAATTTGGAAAAGGAGGGAAGAAAAATCATAGAGATTCCCTGGACCAGCTTACACCTTTTATTTATTTATTTTATTTTACATTTGTTGACTGGGTTTGTCCGACTGAGCTGAACAGCTCTTTTTCAGTGGAGGCCCGGAGATAAAAACTCCAACATATTTTACAATTTACATTATACATAAGGATTATATAGCAATTAAATAGCAATGTTACATGATTTTTAAAAGGCAATTAGTAGTGATACATTGTTGTACAGTGTCAATAGTAAGGAGTATAGCAAAGACTTTTACAATATTTATAAAAAGGAACAATAATGCTTTGTGGGCAACAGAAAAACTCAGTTTTGTCATACTGTTGTTGCATGATGGCAAGACAATTACTATAAAATGCTTGTCGGAGGTGATTAACTTTAAGATTTTAGAAGACAATAGAAAGAGTAGTCAGAGTAAAGATTAGAGGTTGCTAGGGAGAAGAGTGAGTAATGGGCAAGAGGTAGTGTACAGTAGGGAAAGAAGAGGGTGTTTAGGGAAGGAGATAGCAGTGGCAGGACCAGCGACTTTTGGAATACTATTTTATGGCTGTCTTAAATTGTTTAGGATGTGTAAGGGTCCTGATTTCTAGTGGAAGCTTATTCCAGGCAGTAGTGGGGTGATAACTGTACACGTAGTGTCCAAATTTGGACTTGGGTTTGTAGATTTGTAGTAGATCTTGGGTAGAGCTTCGGAGTGGTCTAGAGGGAGAATAATGGGAGATTAGAACAGATAGTGTAGGGCAGTAGGAAGGCTGGTATAAGATAGAATGAATGATCTGCAGCTGAGAGAGGAGAGGCTGGGGGTAATTCCAGTTTAGGAGTTTTAGAGAGAGACACTGATGGGATTTGTAGATTTGTTACGCAACAAATCTAGCTACTTTGTTGTAGGTAGATTCAAGTTTGGTCAGAAGTGATGAATTAAGATTTCTGAGAATTTGGGAGCTGTACATTTGACTGGGTAGAAGGTAAGTAACAGACAGAGTTACCTTGGCTTCAGAAGTAAGACATTTCTTGTTACGATAAAGGAGCCCTAGTTTTGAATGAGTCTTCTTGATACAGTTATTGACATGTAAATCAAATTTAAGCTGACCATCCATGGTGATGCCTAAGAGCTTGGTGCTGGATTCTACCTGAATGGGAGTATTATTAAGGGACAGTATGGAGAAGGAGGGTTTTATATTGGTGAACTTATTAGGTAGGAAAAGTAACAGCTTAGTTTTTTTAGGGTTAAGGATGAGCTGGTTGTTGGACAGCCATGTTTCAACTGAGTTGAAAGATACTTGAGTAGTTGAGAACAGCTCAGAGGGAGAGTTGGCTATGGTTATGACTGTTGAGTCACCTGCGTATTACACTAAGGATAACTGAGGGCAGGAGGTATAGAGCTCATTAGTAAAAATATTAAAGAGTAAAGGCCTTATGATAGACCCTTGAGGTATGCCCATTTTGACAGGGAGAGGAGGGGAGAGTGCATGCTGCCATCTCACTGAATGAGATCTATCAGTGAGGTAGCTGGAGAACCATGCAACAGTATCAGAGGAGAAGTTGGGGTGTTGTAGTTTGTGCAGCAGAAGAGAGTATGAGACGGTGCCAAAAGCTTTTGATAGGTCCAAGAATAGCCAAGAAGTAAGTTTATGGTCATCCCTGGCTAGCAAGACAGTACTGAGAAAGGATAATAGAGCTGTAGTGGTGCTGTGTTTGGGTCTGAAGCCAGATGAGTGGGTGTTTTTCCTGTATTAGATACTGTATAACTTGTTTATGAATACATTTTTCCAGTATTTTGGAGAGAGGGGAGAGGACAGTGATAGATCTAAAATTGGAGATATCAGAGGAGTTACCTCCTTTGTGTACAGGTACAGTGTAGAATTGTTTCCAGATGGAAAGAACTTTAGATTCAGAGATAGAGTGATTAATTAGGATAGATACAGGGAGAGCAAGAGAGTCAGCTGCTAGTTGAAGAAAAGTGAAAGCAATATTGTCTACTGATGCTGAGCATGGTTTTAATTTAGAGAGTAGAGTTTTGATATAGCTAGTAGGTACAGGTTTGAGGTTGAAGGTTTTAGAGGAGATAGTATTAGGAGCAGGTTCAGAATAGTTGGGGGTATTAGTAGTATACGAGTGTGGGTTAGGGTTGATAATTTACATACTGAGTCAATGAAGTAGGTATTGAAATGAGTAGCAGTTTCTTTGTGGTCCTGTCTGGGCATGGATTAAGGGAGCTAGGATTACCGGGATGTAATATTTGATTAATAGAATTTTAGAATTTTTTTGGATTGTATCTTAGTGTTGCGGGAGGTTTGTTATAAAAGTCCGTTTTATATTTGATAATGTGTTTTTTGTCAGATTTCTGAGTTCTTCACATTTTTGTAAGTCTATGGGAGAGCTTAGTTTCTGGCCATTTATTCCATACTCTGTCTCTGATAATCATAAGGGTAAGGGTGGCTTTTGATAGCCACTGAGATATGCTGGACTTAATACAGACTTTGAGAGGGGGAGTGAGTGAGTCTAAGATGCTAAGGAAGGTGGAGTTGAAAGATATGACTCCTTCGTCTAGTGGAAGCTGGGTAAGGTATTTCCAGTTTACTTTAGAGAGAAGGGCATTAAAGGTTTCTGGACTGAAGTTAGAGAGTTTGCGGCAGGTAATAAATCTAGGTGGTTTTGAGAAGTGGGGAGTAAACCTAATCACTTTTATGAGGGAGTAATCGCTCAGGATGTTTGGTAGGGTTTCAGGGTTATGGTAATTGGGAGGATTAGATACAAATACCCAGTCACACTGGGTATCATCACACTTTTTGATCATCTCTGTAGCAGAGGGGCAAAAAACTAAATCTCTACCCAAAAGGGAATTTAAAATCTCATTTTTAACATCATATGGGAGGTTCTGAAAATGCAGGCATGCAAACTTCCCCAAAACAGTACCAGTGGCCATAGCCCTACAAACTATAAACAATGAGTAATGACCTGTACAATAGAAGGAAATAAATTAGACAGATTTTCCTCACAAGAAGAAACTGCAGATAAAGCATTCCTCATATTTTCACATTTAGTCAGAACAAACTTTAACATATGAGCCTGACAGCTCAAAATACTGAAAATCAAAGTTACACTTTTTCCCACACTTATCAGAAAGAGTAGGACTGGAATTAACTAAGTGTTTAGCAGCACTGGGATCAGCTAAGGGTAGAGCTGCTGGGTCAGGTTTGGGAATAGTGTATAAAAACTTACAGGACTAAGGATCTTTATACATCCTATTTGCCTTTTTTAGGGACAGCTGGCTAACTATTTGGAAATTTACAGATAGTAACACACTCCATCTAAAGCAGACAGAACAGGTAGAATGAGTTCTTATAGTATTTTCTGAGGGACCGAGAAACCTCAGTGTTCTCCCACTGAAAGCACTAGCATACTCTAGCAATAGCTTCAAAGAAAGAGAACCCCTAACAGGAAGAATCAGAAACTGAGCCCTCATCTGAGTTTGAATCAAAAATCTGAGGAGAAAACCCAGTATCTATCCTTTCATCTTCCCTTTCAAGTTCAGAATCTTGAATCACTTCAGGAAAGGAGGTATCCCTCTTTCTTTTCAAAAGAATCTACTTTACAAGAGGGATCAAGAGCCTAATTTAAACCCTGTGCCTGACCCAGTAAACTATTAATGTCTTAGGAAATTTAAGAAGGAGTAGACATATACTTAGTTTTCTGTCTCTTTTTAACAGGAAAAATGTGGTCAACCATGTCATTAATGGCAGCAGCAGTTTCCCCAGGGTGGGCACAGCATTTTGACAGCCACTGAGAGAAGCCTTCCCCATTCCCTCTACCTGGACCAACAACAGTGGCTCTCCCTTGCCCATTGAGGGGGCATCAACAGCAGCAGAGGATGTGGCTAACCCCTGGTCCACAGTGGTTGTAGATGCTACACAAGAGGGATTGGGGTAAAAGATGAGTGGTCTAAGGCACAACAAATGGCCATGGCTGAGGCAAAGTGCTACCCTGCTGTGGTGGCTAAAGGTGTTTGCTTAAGTTTTTCTTTTTTGTGGCTGAAAGAAGGACTGATTGGGGGATGAGTAGTTTGTTCCATGATCAACACGCAAATTGTGCCTCTTTCCCAGGGAAAACAAGCAGCAAATGCTGACAAAAAGTACAGGTCTTTAAAAATTACCTTTTACACATAAAAACACAGTAAAAAGTAGTTTAAAACATTTTGCCAGCTCCAGAAAAGTAAAATAAGCACAATTTCTCCACAAAAATGTTTTTCAGTTACTTTATACAACTTTTAAACTGATAGAAAAAAAGCAATCCTGTTTAAAATATGGCATAGTCTTGTGACAGTCCATTAAAGCCCAAAACTTCTAGCTTTAAAATAACTTTCCTGAAGGGGAATAATTCAAAGCATAAGACAGTTAACTGATAATGTGATCCATTTTATGACTAAAACAATATTTAGAAAATAGAATGTTGTTACCCAAAGAAACTTCTCTTCCCAGCAAAGGAACAGCACAAAATCATAGAGGAGTGTACTCTTCATCGGCAGTAAAGCTCTGAAAGACTTGGCAGCCAAACTTATCTTTTAGTCTGCTCAGACTGAGCTGCTAGACAGTCTGGGCATGTAGAATATGCCCTGAAGCTTTTGAAGTTGGCCTGCTGTTATGCCCTTGGCAGGATATAACCTATATGGCTAAGACTACTTCAGCAATAATCAACAGGATGATCGTTAGTGTATTTCACAATATGTGGGAAATGTACATCTTTTTGTATAGGTAAGATGGAAATGATATTGCCTTTAAAAATAAAGGACTGTTTATATGCTAGAAAGATACAAAATAAATATAATGCATTACATACATTCAATTAAATGTACAGGGTGGATAACATTTAATATTTTGCTTTGGAGAAGTTTTTTTTCTTCTAATAGTAGGAAATGAGTTATAGAAAATCAACTGATAATAAAGGAACCAAGATGGCAAATTAAGTTGGAGGCGTACTTTGTACTAGGATGGAATGACTTACTTAGCATCAAGCCAGAATTAAAAATAAGAAGTTAATAAAAAATTAATATTAGGTGAACAAATGAAACATAAAAGTATAGGGGCATGGCCAAGATGGTGAACTGTTAGTAGCACAACATTTTTGCTCTGTTTCTTTTCAATTATTCCGACAAGATTTAATATTACAAGTTTTATGAACATTATTTTATGACTAAAAATTTGAAGTATTTATTCAAATTTGAAATATTTTTACAGATAAATCAAGTTTTGTATTTTTCTTTATTATATTCCTGTCAGACGTTTTTTAAGTGTTCTAGTAAAATGAGCCACTCTAAAGATAATTCTCAGGAGAATTTAATGAAGAAAGAATTACAGTCTATTTTGAGTAGCATCCAGGATCTTTCTGCTAAAATAAGCAAACTTGAGATTAAAATGAACAATATAAAGGAAGATTTTAAGAAACAAATGGATTTGTTAAACAAAGTTTTAAAACAGCATTCAGATCTCAATATTAGAGGAAGCTGTAAATGACTTGGATGGATGGATGTCAGAAAATGAAAATCATACAGAATTTTTCCTAAAACAAAATACATTTCTTTTTTGGAAAAAAACCCAGAGGATCTGGGGATTTGATCTAGAAGGAATAACATCAGAATACATGGAATTCCAGAAAATGAAGAAGGATGATACAATGATACAATTTCTGAATAAATGGGTACCTAAAACTTTGAACTTGCCTGAAGCTCTTTCTTTTGGCATCGAGAGCTGATAGATCTCTTTTGGATATTTCCCTGAAAAATATTCACCTTCTACCAGGTCAGTTATTGTTAAATATCTTTCCAGTCAAGATAAGGACTTAGTTTTGAATTCTGCTTGGGCAAATTCTCCAATAAAAATAAAAGAAAACACAATTAGATTTGATAATGACTATACTTATGTCATTACTAAAATGAAGGCTTGTATTGCATTCAAAAAAAGTTTAAGACAGCTGAACATAAAATCTCAACTCATCTTTCCAGCTAGAATAAAGATTTTTTTTGTCTGATGGACAAAAAACTTTTGATACTCTTGAAAATGCTTTGGAGTTTGCACAAAATAAAAAGCTTCTGAACAAATCTGAAGAAATGAAGAGGTATCTGTCTAATTTGAAGAGACAAGCAACCAGAAATGGAAGGACATCTAAAGAAAAAATAGTAAAAATTCAAAGAAAAGTTATGGTATAAATTGCTAACCTTTTATTATGTTATTATTTTAGATATTCTTTTATCTTCCTAATAAGAATATCATTCATCACAAGGTAATACTCTTTGTATTACTTGTTTGATTTTCTTTTATTATTAGTAGTTGCATGTTGCAGGTTTATGCTAGAATCTATAACTCTCTTTAAAGGCGGGAGTGGAACTTCTAACTGAATAGTTTATATTTGTTTTATTAGTCATAATACAAGTTGATAGAATAATATATCTTACATTGGCTTTGTTTTCTTATAATTTTTTAAGATCTGCAGGATAGCATATGAGTGAGTACTGTTCATTTTCTGGCAGTGATTTTGTAGCTATGCTCAATATTGTAATGGTGAATGCTGGTTATCTTTATTGATGCTTTGCTGTTTGGTCTCTTACATTGTTTATGATATATATATATATATATATATATATATATATATATATATAGATATATAGATATATATATATATATAGATATATAGATATATATATCTATATATCTATATTTTTATTTTATTTATTTATTTTACATTTGTTTACCGAGCTGGTCCGACTGGATGTATTTCCATTTTCAGCAGAGACCCGGGGAGAAAAGCTCCACATAGAGACAAACACAGTTACATTATATATAAAAAAGTAGCAGACAAAACATGATTCTAGACTACATTACACAATTGATGCTTACATACTAGATAGGACATCACCATTAAGTTCTATTACAGAAATACAAGATAGAAAGGTTCTGTAACAGTAAAACATTTGCGGAAAGTATAAAGTACATTCAGGAAATTACTTTCACATCCAAAGTTCTTTAATAGTTTGTAATGGTTACTACTTGTAAAAGGTGTTTATGAGAGAAGCTTCTCAATGGGTAAGCAGAAGAGAGTAATGAAAGAAGGTGTTATAAAGAGAAAAATTAGTTGAATCACAAGATTAGTCAGGATTGATGCATGGGCATAACCAGTGTGTTTTAAGGTGTTTTTTAAGCTTTTGTTTAAAGAGGAAAGGGGAGGGAATGGAAGTCAGAGCAGTAGGTAGGAGATTTCAATATTTACCGATGCTATTGGAGAATAGGGAGTCACCCGCGATGTTGTTAGACTTCGTTAACCTCACTAGAGGTTTGCTTGAAGAGCGTAAGGAATTTAGGTTAGTATAAGGGGTAATAAGGTTAGAAAGTATGGGTGTGTTATTAGGTTGGTAAAATATCCTATGGACAAAGGTGAGTTGGGAAAGTATCAACATGTCTTTTAGTTCAAGCCAGTGTAGTTGCTGTAGGTTCTAACAGTGGTGAGTTCTAAACTGGTTCCCAGTAGCAAACCTAGCAATACTATTGTATGTGTTAGCAAGTTTAGAGAGATTATTTTTCTTTAGGTTAGTGTTATGGGTGAAGCATAGAGAAGAGTAGAAATAAGATGAGAGTGAGCAAGTGTAGCTTTGGCTATTGGAGTTAAGAAGGTTTTAATTCTGCAGAAGGAGCCCAGTTTTCTATTTACGGTTTTAATAGTGTTATTAATGTGATTATCAAAGGTGAGGTTATTGTCTATAGTGATACCTAACAGCTTGGTGGTAGAATCAGGGGATATATGGGTGCCATTTTTGGATAAGATAGAGAATTCTATTGGGGAGGACTTAATAGTAGGCTTAAAGAGCAGGAGTTTGGTTTTTTTGGCATTCAAAAGGAGGCAGCGTTTTAAGAACCATGCTTCAACTGTGTTAAATACATTCTGTGTTAGTGTTTGTAGTTCAGATATGGTTTTAGCAGAACGTATGAGTGTAGAATCATCTGCATATTGTATGCATGTAGCTTGAGGTACAGCTACTTGTAGGTCGTTTATGAATAAGGAGAATAGAAGAGGTCCTAGAATGGAGCCCTGGGGGACACCAAGAGAGACTGGCAGAAGAGATGAAATTTTTTTATCCCAGAGAACTGCCTGTTGCCTGTTGCTGAGGTAGGAAGTGAACCAGCGAACAACCTTGGGGTCTAAAGAAAGAGATTATAGGGATTTTATGAGCAGGGGATGGTTAACCATATCAAAGGCTTTTGACAGGTCTATAAAGAGTGCTGATGAGAGGATGTTTTTGTTGCAGTTTTTATTGATGAAATCAGTAAAGGATAGTAGAGCAGTGGTGGTACTATGAAATGGCCTAAATCCGTGCTGGCAGTTAGCTAGTAAGTTATGTTAAGTTAAGTGCTCCATTAACTGATAGTGAATGCATTTCTCCATAATTTTTGATAAGGGTGATAAGAGTGCTATAGGCCTGTAGTTAGAATACTCATTAGTTACCTCCTTTATATAAGGGGATAATGTGGGAGATTTTCCAGATAACAGGGATGGTTTCTTCAATGATGGTTCTATTTATAAGGATGGATATGGGATAGGCAACTGCATCAGCTGCTTTTTGAAGGTATTCTGATGGTAGCTGATCAGCAGAGGGGGTGCAGGGTTTAAGTTTTTGGATAAAGGTGGTAGAGATGGGTTGTAGTTGGAATATAGGGAGATTTGAAGATGTGTAGATAGGGAGGCTAGACTTGTCTATGGAAAGGTGACAGGCTAGTGAATTAATGGTATCAGTAAAAAAGGTATTAAAGGCATTAGCAATTTCATGTGATGTTTTCTTTTCAGCCCCTAAGGAGGAGGGTGTACTAGTCTGGCCTGGGTGTAGTAGTCTATTTAAGGTTGACCAGAACCTTTGGGGGTTGTTGTGATGTATTTGCTGCAATTTACAATAGTAGTTCTTTTTGTCTGTAAGTATGGCTTTTTTAGTACTATTTCTTAACTGTCTAAAGGTTTGTTGATCAGAGGTTGATTTGGTAGCTCTCCACTTTGCCCACGATTTGTTTCTAAGTAATAATTTTTGTCTTGTTTCTTTAGTCAGCCAGGGGGCAGGCCTAGATTTAACTCTAATAAATTGTTTTGGTGCATGTTTATCAAAGATTGTTAAGAATTTGGCATTGAAATATTTAACAGCATCTTCAAGTGGGAGAATTTTTAGAGGGTTCCAGTTGCAGGCGTTTAGTTCAGTTTTGAATAAAAATAGGTTAAAGTGTTTATTACTTCACGAGATCCTATAGATTGGGGTGTTAGTAATATCACTCTTTTGTCTTATGATGTAAGTTAAAGTATGGTCGCTTACATCATCAGGCAAAGTACCTACTAAATAAGTTTGTTGTTGCTTGTTAATAAGACTCCAATCTAATATACTTTCTTTGTTGTTAGGTTTATTGATTCTAGTGGTGGTGTTTATTGTTTGAGTAAAGCCATGAAGATTAATGTGTGAGGAAGGGTTGTCTGTATTGATTGAGGACCAGTCATAGTTAAAATCTCCTAATATGATAGCTTCTTGTGGGTAAGTAGAAGATACCCAACTAAGGATATTTTCTATTATGGTAGAATTATTTCCAGGAGGTAGATAGATACAGATAATACAGATTAATTTGTTTGGGTTTAATTGTAGTTTAGAAATAAGGAGTTCAGCCTTAGTATCCTGTAGTGGGTTATAGGGTACTGAGGAGATTTGTAGTCCAGTCTTCAACAGCAGTGCTACTCCCCAACCTTTATGTTTGATGTGGTCCAGTCTCAGTATATTGTAACCTGGGGGAATTATTTCATTATCTTTAGTACAAGGTTTCATATATATATATATATATATATATATATATATATATATATATATATATTGTTTGGATTAAAAGATCTTTATAGTTTCTCAAAGTGGATAATGTAAAATGTGTTTGTATGAATGCCAGTGCATTCTATGGCTGAAAATGCTTGTTTTCTTAAAGAAGGACATCATGTTTTTTTTTTTTTTTTGTATATCGCAACTCACATAAAATGATTGCATGCCTCTTTACATGTTATATAACTACATTTGACTGTTTTCCCACTCTAAATGCTGTGAGTTTTTTTTTTTTTAAAAGGAATGTAGTTGTGAACAAGCTTGGGCTTATTTCACTCACCCAAAATGCCTGGTTATATTGGAACTGCTGCTTGAAGATGGAAGTGATTCTTGACCTTTGAGTTCTGTACAAACATAAAGTAACTGTTTAGAATGTTCAGAACAGGAAGAAAAGCCCATATATTAGAAGTATTTATCATCTTATATTTAGGGCTTATGCTGAATCTACTACAGAATCTTCCTGCAAGACTGAGCCATTTAATTAAAAAGAGCCGACTTGTACCTATGCTGTTGTTATCAACTGTCCGTTATCTTTCTACTTGTTGCCTGAATTAACCTGACAGAGACTGACAGCCACAATAAAGTTCAGGTTTGAAGCTCTTACAGTAATTGTTCAGAAACACAATTGCAAACATGCTTTTCTAAATTTACTGTGCAATTAAATAGTACAGTGTTAAACCGTACATGGTTTGATAGGAGTTAATAACAAATGTGACATAAATTGGTTATTTACATAGACAGCAGACATACCAGTTCCTCTCCTTTCCTCTTTTTTTTTCTTTTTATAAATAAATGAGCACAGAGATATGGGTGGAGCCAGTCCCAGTCACGTAGAAATAAAGAATAAGGTAAACACAGTTCTGTTTTATACACAAAGGTTTTAAAAAGCTGAGCATTTAGAGAGGACACGGCTGGTGTATGGTCACTATAACAAAGAGTTGCTGTGGATCTTAGATATATATTTTTTAATATTTTAACTACTGTAGTGGGTTTTATAGATCATCATTTGCTTTGAAATGTTTTAATTTCAGGATTGTTAGTATATCAATAAACATTTCTTAATGTTTTGCATCATTATTTGTTGCTTTATTATGTTTAGCGATGCTTCATTAGTACATTTAAAAAAATTTTAGCTTTATTTGTACCTATCAATATTAATCTTATGTGATATTTGTTGATACTTTATTTAAGGGAAATGCTTTTATTGGCTTGGTTGTTACTCCTTTTCCTTGAAGGTTTGCTTTGTATAAGCAAAACTTTAATTAATAAGCTTTTTTATTTTGTTAGTTATTTATAAGAATACAGGTAATACATTCATTAAATATATGCTGAATGTCACTTTATTATACAATTTCACATTTATCCGCGAATGAAATTTTGATATATGGTTCCTCTAGACATTTAAACTAACTCTTGCTGTTGAACATTACATTATTATTTTATTAATGTTAGGTAGGATAAGAATTATTTTAAAACCAGTTTCATTTCAAAATGTTTTTATTAGATATTTATAGTATTGCCATAGTTATTAGTTAAGATGATAGTATACTTGATGGTTCATATACTCTGTTTTTGGTTTAAACATTTATATTTGTTTTATATAAGTTTAATAGGTTTCACTACTTATATTTATGAATATGCCACTGTTTGGATCTGTCTATATTGTTAATGTTTTTTAAACAAATAGGTAAATAACACCTTTCTGTATTACATAGTGGTCTAATACCTTATGTTAATTATAATTAATATATATAGGACATTAGCTGCAAATACTTAAGTGGTGCAGCTGTAGTGTTGTTGCCTCATAGCAAGAGGTTCTCCGGTTCAATCCTCAGTGCCTTCTGTTTGGAGTATGCATGTCTTCCCTGCATTCATGTGGATTTCCTCCAGGTACTCCGGTTTCCTCCCACATTACAAAGAAATGCATCTGGAGCATTTCTCCCTGGGCCGCCACTGAAAATTGGCTTTGTTCCAAGTTGAACTTTCCCAGTAAACAAATGTTAAATAAATAAATAAAATAAAATTATATTAGATTTTGAGGAATACTTACAGTTCTAATAGAATTTTAACCTTTATAAGTTTAACAAAATTTGATTAATGACTAAGTAATTTTGAAATAGATGCCATTTGATAAGTTTTGTATTTCAGAATGTCATGGTTTCCTTGCATTTCTTTCTTCTGTATACAATGTTACAATACTTAAAAATGTTTATTAATGAGTGTGCTATTTTTATTTGATTATGATAATGTTATGTGGTTAATGTTAAGAAGTAGTAGCGTTTGTGTTTGGATAGTGTAATGGATCTGTTAGTGAGTGGTTTGTATGATAGCGTCATCGAACTGTGAATTTTATATTCCACATTAGGGGATATAAATGTTCTTAAAATAGAAATTTTATTATTGGTTTTAGTGTATCTGACTATGACATGCTATAGCTAAATTCAATCCTGTTTTTTTATGGGAAAACCTCTATATATTGTCTTTTAAACTGTTGGCATTAAATGTCAAATTTTAATTGTATTTCATTAAATATTAATGGGGTAAAGAGTCTATTAAAGAGAAGTAGTTTAGTTAAATACTTAAAGTCACATAAAGCACATATAGTTTCTTGCAGGAAACACACCAAAGACCTAGATAGATGGTTGTTGAACAACTATTCAATCTTAGAGGGTTCTCATTTTAAATCAAAAAGAAGAGGCACTTTTATTCTTTGGAAAAATACAACAGCTATGCTATGGTATGTTGTGACTGGTAGTGGTAGAAATAAATAAAAAAAATGTTATACATTTCTTAATACTTACTGGATACCTGGGATAGGTGCAAAAGTTGTTAAGAAATATCTAGATATTATTACATTGTTTGCAAAAAGAGAAATGTTTATAGCAGGAGACTTCAACTATATTTTATCTAACAAAGATACTACTGATAGAAAGCCCAAGTTATCTACAATTGCTAAACATTTATTTTTCTTTATTAATTCACTGAATTTGAGATATATATATGAGTTAAAGTTAGCACATTATCTTAATTTTGCATGCTTTTCATATAGATTTGGTATCCAAACTAATAATGATAAAGATTTTACTTCTAGTGGTTTATATTCCAAAATAGAAAATTTGTTAATATCATTATGTCCTTTAACTGACCACAATGCAATTGCCTTTACACTTACTTTAAAACTTAATAATATAATTTAGTCAGAGACTCCCTGTGTAATGGTTTTAGAGAATGTTTTTTGAATTAATTTAATCAATTTGTAGATTTTAATAATAATGAAGTTACAGAAGTAATTTCATTAGATATTCTAAAAGCTTATTTACATGGTAGAATTAAAAATTGTTATATTTGTAAAAGGAAGGAGTTGGATAAAGAATTAAATGTCTTACAATCTGATGTAGATAAACTAAAGATAAATCTTAAACCTAATGATAAGTCTGTAAATTCTAAGTTGAAAATACTGAATCAGAAATACCTTCAGATACTTCAACATAATAGTTCAATAAATTTGGAAAAATTTAAATTACAATTGTATTCTATAAACCCTAAAAGTTTACAAAGATTAGCCATTATACCAAAGCATATAAATACTTAAAATCAGTTATAAAATTGGAAATATGAATAAAAAGGCAAAAGATTTAAAAGACATATTAGAATGTTTTAGAGATTATTATTAACAAATTAATAATAACAAGATACCTTTTGATAACAATAGTCTGACAACTTTTTGAAAGATAATATATTATGTAAGTTAACTAAAGAACAAAAGATTAGAATTGATAAGTCTTTTTCTTTTAAATAATTAAAAGAAAACTTAACACTGATAAGGCCCCAGGTGTTGATGGTATTATATCAGACTTTTATAAGTTAATTCCTGATAATATATTACAAATTTTGTTAAAAGCTTTTGAAGCAAATTTTGAACAAATTGAACTATTACTCTTTTTTGTAGTTTTTCTCTCGTAGCTCCCATTTTAAAACAAGGATCCTAAGTTGTGTTCTTCTTATCATTCTATTTCACTGTTGAATGTGGATTATAAAATATTTATGTCTAAATTAGAAAAAAGATTAAAAAGAAGTTATGTACTTGCCATAACATTCCATCTGTGTTGTCAATTTTCATTCACCATCAACGTATGGGTTCAGATCTGACCCTTGGATCTGACTCGGCCACTATTTTCAGCTTGTGGAAGCCTACAAACTCTCAAGCTCCTCTCTGCCCATAATGCCTCATTCCCATTCCCCTCAGATAATACATATAGCTCAAAAGAAAAGAAGACAGTAGCAACTATATACAGAGACCATCACTGGAGATCAAGCCGTAAGGGATTTAAATTCTCACATCCTCACTTCTTACCTATGGAGGGTGGAGAGATGATGATGAATGAAAATGGACAATACAGATGTAACATTATGGTGAGTACATAACTTCTTTATCTGATGTTGTCAATTTTTTTCACCATCAATGTATGGGACAGAGTATACAGCTACTTGAGCCCTGGGTGGCTTTAAGGAAGGATGTTGCTAAGAATGGACAAAGGCCTCTCTTCCCCTTGAGACCAGATCTAATTTGTAGTGATTGTTAAAGATATGTGGGTTTAACCAAGTAGAAGCCACACAAATTTCACCCATAGAGGCTCTCAAAATAAAAACAGCAGAGGTAGCCACAGGCCTGGTAGAATGGGCTTTCAATGGTTTGTGAAGAGGGATAGTCGATTTATTGTGCAGAAATTAAATATATTCTGTAATCCATCTGGCTATGGACAATTTAGTGACAGCTTTTCTCAGTCTCATTGAGCAAAAGAGATGAAGAGTTGGTCAGACTTTCTCAGGTACTTTGTACAGTGTAAATAGAATCTTAACTGTCTATGTACATCAAGTGAATGCAATAAATATTCCGCTTTGTTATTGAAGTATGGGAAGAACACAGAGAGGTTAATGGTCTGGTTAATTTTTGATTCTGACACCACCATTGGTAGAAAGGAAGCATTGGTACATAAAGAAACTCTATCCTTATGAAAATTAGATAAGGGGGTATTGAGGACAAAGCTTGAAGTTCTGATATCCTTTTGGCCAAAGTTATAGCCACTAGAAGTGCTGTCTTCCAAGTTAAGAATTTCAAATCACATTTGACTGTGGGTTCAAAGGGAGAATGAGTGAAAACTTGCAATACTAGAGTTAAATCCCATGGATGGACAGGGTCTTTGAAAGGGAGTCTGAGTAATATTGTACCTCTCAACAATACTTTACAAATTTTTGAAGAAGTTAAAGGAGAAGCCTGGAATCTGACATGAAAACCCCAAATTGCTGCTAGTTGAACTTAAATCATTGCTGAACTGGCTCCTTCATTAAAGAGATGAGCTAGAAACTCTAGGACCGCACAGATGGGAGCTGTAAAAGGGTCTATGAGATTTCATTCAGCCCAATAAGCAAAATGTTTCCACTTGCTTTTGTACAACTTTCTGGTGGATGCTTTATGGGACAATGATAAAATAGAATGGAACCAGGAAGGAAGCACAGGTTGTCTGGCCATCAATGGCACTGGAGAAACCATGCTGTCAGTTTTAGACTTGGTATGTCTGGGTGAATTAGTCCTGTCAGGTGGGACAGAAGGTCTCAAGTTGGATCCAGAATCTAAGGTGGAAACAGTAGATGAAGTCAAAGAAAGAGGAACCATACTGGTCGAGGCCAGTAAGGTGCAATGAGGATTACTGTGCTCTTCAATCTGGCTGCTTTCAGCAGAAACCTGGGAATCAAGGGAGTTGGGGGATAGGCATATAACAGACCAGGGTCAGTCGTGGAGAAGAGCATCCCTCAGTGACTTCACCATTGGGGGAACTAAGACAAAGAAGCAGTTGCACTTGTTGTTTAGGGGAGATGCAATGAGATCACAGCAAGGTTGACCCCAGCGGTGGAAGATCATTTTGCCACTTCTTGATTAAGGGACCACTCGTGAGGTAACAGAATAGACCTGATGAGCTTGTATGCTATCACATTGGACTTTCCTGGAATGTGTGTTGTCACCAGAAAGTGATTGGAAGCTATTGTCCATTGCCACACCCTGAGAGCTTCTTGACACCAGTTGTAAGACTTGGTTCCTCCTTGCTTGTTGCTGTATCAAACTATTAATATGTTGTCCATTTGAATTGCAATTGTTCCCACAGGAACAGAGAGTTGGAGTCACTGCAGTGCTAAAAGGACTGGCTTCATCTCTAGAATTCTGATATGCAGATTGGCCTCTCTAGGGAACCAAGTGCCTTGGACAATCATCCCCTGATAATGCCCCTCCCACCCAATTTGATAGGTATCTGTTGTTACTATAGCCTTGGACTGAGGGAGTATGACTAGTTGGCATTGTTGGGGCTGACAAGAGTGCATCTACCATAGGAGATAACTTTTGCAAGTCTGTGTCACTATTATTTTTGTGGACATTGGGTGAGTGAAGGAGGACCATTGTGTCAGCAGCATCCATTGTAAAATTCTCATGTGATAACTTGCTAGGGGCTCTAGAATTATAGCTGCTGACATGGACCCTAAGGTCTGTAGTACTATTTTGGCTGAGGCCCTTGTATTGTAAATGATTCTGCTGGTTTGTTTCCTGATGGTCTGTATCTGTGATATTGGGAGTGATACGATCATGGACTGTCTACTGAACTTTCTGGGTGGGCTGCAAGCTGGACTTGTCGTGATTTACTATGATGCCAAGATCTAAGCAAACTCTCAGTATGTGGTCTTTTGCCTGTACCAGTTGATAACTTATTGGGGCAGTGTTTTGCCAGTCATGCAAATATGGGAATACCCTGATTCCTTGCAGCTTGAGGTGTGCTGCTACTACTGCCATGCACTTGGTAAACACCTTGGGGGCCATGGTGAAACCAAAGGGCAGCATTCTGAATTGATAATGACTGGCTCCCACTCAGAAGTGTAAGACCCTCCTGGACCATCTGCTTATCTTTATGTATTAGTACGCATCCTGGAGGTCTACAGAGCACATCCAGTCATCTTGCCACAGAAAGGGTAAAATAGACTGTATTGTGACCATCTGGAACTGGTGTGTTTGACAGACTTATTCAATACACTGAGATCCAAAAATGGGTTTCCAGTCCCCTGTCTTCTTTGGAACTAAAAAGAACCTTGAGTAAGTTCTGGCCCCTATTTGGTCTGGTGGGACCTCCTGTATGGCACTTTTTTGAACTGCTGAATTTGTAGCGTTGCATGCTCCCTTTGAATGGGTGGAATGTCAGGAAGTTTTGTAAGTCTTAGGGGTGGAAGGGAAAAGGGTATGGAATAGCCTATGGTAATAATACTCTGCACTCAAGTGTCATGTGTTATTTCGTGCCAGGCAGTTAGGTGCAAGGAAAGATTACCCTGACTACCTCCAGTGGTAGGCAATAGAGCCTCCTTTCAGGAGCGCTGATAGGGCCTATCAAATAAAGTATTTCAAGACCCTATATGCTGTAGGCCTCCTCTGCCATGAGGGAGTCTTCTGTCATTATTGTTTCCCCCTCTGCCTCTGGGAGAAGTAGCTCCACGTGAGTCTTGGAATGGACCTTGAGATTTTTTGAACCACATATTGTGACCTCCCCACTGATTCCTTGAAAAGGTTCTTTTGGGAGGGGTGTCAAAAAATGTACTTCAATGGCAGAGAAGGTCTTTCTGCCCTTCTCACACATGGAAAGTGTTCTTTAACAGAGAGTCTGAAAAGGAGGAGCTGTCAAATGGAGTGCTGATAAAAGGCTTGAAAGGCTCCTCAGAATCACAAAGAAGCATCAAGGCATGCCTCATCATGATATGTATGAACCAACCACCCTTGAGCCACCTTCCATTGCACTGGAGATTAGCCTCATGGAGGAGTTCACAACCAATTGTAAGGTAGCCAACTGAGGTGGCAGAGACACTTGGGTCACCTCAATCATGATCCTCATCAATGAGTTGGAATATTCATTGAGTAGATCCCTTTGCAACCTTGTAAAATGTGCTAGCTAGTTCAGCAATCAAATGGCAAAAGTCGCTAAAGCATATGCTTGCTTCTCTAACCTCTCCATTGCCCTAGACTCTCTAATAGGATGTGGATAGTCAAACTCTTCTCCATGAGTTCCTTTTTCATGGTCGCTGCCACAACCATGGCATCAACTGATACACCCTTACTCTAAAACTTCCTTTCTGCTGGTGGTGCCATAATTTTATCTGGTATCTTGGGGATGGTGTAGGTGAAGTCAGGCTCCTTCCAAGCCTTCTGACAAATTAGGTCCACCAATTTATCAGGCAGTGGGGCTACCAAGGAGATAGAAGAACTGGTCCTGAAAGCTTCCAGATATACCGACTCCTCGAGAAAATTGTTTTGGACAGACCAACCACCCTTTTGTTTTAGGAGTTTGAGGATGTCTCTGAAGGTGACATCAGTGAGTAGTGATTTGTGAGACCCTTCTCCTACATTGAGGTGGATATCAGTGGTGAGACAGTCTTATGGTTAGTCTTGGTGTTATCTAAGGACTTCCTCAGTGGGATGATTTGGGGAAGTGTTGGAAGAGGAAGGAATCTCAGATTGGGCAGTCTGGAAACTTTGGACTGGCTGTCCCTATAATGTGGAGTAGTGAGGTATACAAGACAAAGTCAAAGGAGTGGTTAAGGATGGAGCCTAGGGGGGGAGGACCCACCAGATCTGAAGGTTCAGAAAAGACCCTCTTCACTCCTTCAAAAGCTGACCTTCCTAGGAAAGAGGAGACCAACAAAGCAGAGTGAGAAGGTCCCTGGGGGCACTACCACCCTCCTCCTGCATGCTGTCTGCCTGTGGCAGAAGCCGGAGACAAACTATCAAATGCTGAAGCTCAAAGAGGGAGAGGGGGCTCCACAAATCTCGGAGTTGACTGCACATCCCTGGACCCAAATAGGCAGCCCTGGCTCTGAGAGCCATCTGTATCTGAAAAAGTCAGAGCTGACAAACTCAGAGTCATTGTTGGATCTGAGCAACCCAACTTCCTTGGGTATGACGCAGATGGGCCTGAACCTCTCAGATCTGAAAACTCTGAAACCAAGTGTCAGGTCAGAGGAAGAAGAGTGGACATTGACAGAAGTCCCTGATCCAATGGGGTAGGGACTCAATGGACACTCCTCTGAAGTTGTTCCATGATCAGCTCCTTCACCATCCTAGCGACATCAGCTTCAGGTAGACTTTTCAAAGACAGTGAGGATACCAAGGATGGAGGCCTAGAACACCTCGTCAGGAAGGGACATGATACCCTAGAAAGCAACAGATCCAGAAGGTTCAGTGGATGGGTTTCAGATCTGAGGACTCAGGATCTGATTTTTCTTTTTAGAATCTGGGGAAAACATCTTTGTTGGATCCAAAGACTTGTGTGGAGCTGGGGAAGTCAAATCTAACAATGGTAACTTCTTTTTTCGGTTCTGCAGAAAATGGAATATCAATGGACCTGGATCTTTTTGTGTGATCTCAATCCTTGGTAGAATTGAAGGGTTGAACCCCAGTGATGGCTTGAGAGAATGCTGTAGGCAGCAATCTCTTTAAAATCAGTTTGCTTTTCCTCTATGTGAGGACCCGTGGGTTAAATGCCTCAAAGATATTGCACTGCTTATTCAGATTCTTTGGTCCTAAGCAATAAACACACAAAGCACATCTGCCTGAAATGGGCATCTTGAGTCCATATCTAACATATTTCTTAAAACCCCTTTCCACCATCTTTAAGATACTAAAAAAATCAACATAGCAAATACAGAACCACATGCACTCACACACAAAATGTGGAAAAACTAAGTAACTATTTCTAAAGCTGAGGAGAAACCTGATTTTATATATATATATATATATATATATATATATATATATATATATATATATATATATGTGGATCTAGGACATTTGCTTGAGTGAGCAAATGACCGAAACCCAATTGGCCGGGTATACTTACGCGAAAGTGCTTTTCATCGAAGAAGCCCTTTCTCGTAAGTATGCCTGTTGCCGAGGCTGTACTATGGTGCGGGTAAGGGACATTTCCCTTTTCCCCACTGAAGTGCGGTCTCAGAGGGAGAATATTAAAGTAGGGGGTGTGGGGTGCACAGGCCCCACTTGGGGGGTGCAGGGGGGCAAACCCCCCCTGCTAAAATGTAAATGTAGTGTTTCATTTTTTTTTTTTGTAACACGCTTTAACGAAAGTGCTTTTTTGATAAAAGCACTTTTGTTAAAGTGAGTTTGATTATGGATTCGGACGTTTGCTCACTCAAGCAAATGTTCTAGATCCATATACACACATATAAAAATATATATATATATATATATATATATATATATATATATACACACACACACACACACACACACACACACACACACACACACACACACATATATTCATATATCTATATATGCTCTGTCCCTGCAAAAAGATGGGATAGACATCAGCAATGGAGAAAGGAAGGGTAAGTGAAAGAATTTTAAAATTTTAAAAGTTGTGTAAATAAACCCTACTGTTAGAGATCGACAGGAGTCAACAAACACATCTTGACCCTATGAGTGGCAAACAAAATCTGAGGGGAATAGAAGTGAGGCATTATGGGAAGAGAGGAGCTCAAGAGTTTGTAGGCTTCCACAAGCTGAAAACAGTGGCTGAGTCAGATCCGAGGGTTGGATCCAACCTATACATTGATGTTGATGGTGAATGAATGAAAACTGACAACATCAGATATCTTGTTTTGCCAAGTTTAATAAATTATGATCAGATTTCATTTTGCATAGGAGGGTTCATGAAAATATTATTAAACTTAATTCTTTGATGGATATAGCTAATAAAAATAAGAACTACTGATAACCAGTTTAGATTTAGCTAAAGCATTGACTCAATAAGTCGGCCTATGCTGTTTAAAGTACTCAAAGAATGCAATTTTTCATCAGAATTTATTAATTTTATAACAATTGTACATAATAACTTGTCTTTTTTTTAAATAGTCCTTTTAAACTCTTTAAAGGTACAAAACAAACCTGTACATTGATTTCTTTGTTATTTGCATTCATTATGGAACTCTTTGATAATTACATTAGATCTAATGTGGATATTAAGGGGTTCCTGATTGACAGATTTCATATCTGTAAGATTCAACTATTTGTAGATGATATTTTAATAACTAGTGGTGATATTGATTCATCACTAATTCAAATAATTAATTCTTTAAGTTTCTTTGAAAGGATTTTGGGTTTGTTGTTTAATCATTGTAAAATGCATAATTTGCTCATTAATAAAAAATAAATGCTTTTTTGGAAAATTGTAAGATTTAAATTGTGATAAATCACAGTTTAAATATCTTGGTATAATTATTATGTCTAATATAAAAGATATGGTGTTAATGAATTATAATAATTTAGTTGACATTGTTACCAAATTAACTACTTACTGGAATATTTTTTTTTACAATTGAAGAATAACTTACATTGATAAAAATGACAAAAGTTGAGAGGAAGTTGGCATAGGTTTCCCAAATATTGAATTATATGCTGTTACTCTTAAGATAATTACTTTATGATTAAATTCTTTATATGATTCAAGTTGGAAAACAATGCATGAGATATTATTATGTTCAAATAATAATTATGTTGTAGACTCTAATATGCAATTTGGAATTAATAAATTTTATTGGATTTCAAAAGATTATTATCTTAATGACAAAAATTATTTCATTGCCATCCATTTTGTAAGCTACAATTTTTTTAATTTTAAAAGATTTAGGAACTCTAATTATGTAGTGAAAGAAATGCTATTTTTATGATTTATTATACTTTATACTATTGGATGTCTAGAATCATTTAATGTAAGTAAAAATGTTAGATCTTAATGATACTAATTTAACATTTTAGCATAATTTTCTTAATGGTAATAAAATACACTCAGTTGATTTCCTTCTGGCAAGACACAGTTTGGAGAAGAATAATTAGTTGAGTAAACATACTTGTAAAAAATATGTTAATGATAAAGTTAAAGTTTATTCGGATTATCAACTAAAACATATTCCAAACATATTAGAATTTCTCTTTAATGTCAATATCAATTAAAAAAAATAATTAATCTTACTTATCTACAATATATAGCATTATAAGAGTTGAGTTTATTACCCCAGATTTGCCTTTTTCGAATTTCTCAACAATAAATAATGCAATCTTTTCAGATACTGACAGAAGATTAATTATAAAGTCTGCAGGAAAATCTACTTCTGCACTTTACTGGAGAATATATACTTGGAAATATTTACATAGAGGTTTTTAACTCCATATAAAGTTGCATTAATACTTAATACAGGGAAAATTAATTGATGGAGATGTAGTGGATTTGTTAATGCTGATTTGGTTTATATGGTGTTTGAATGTAAAATACTAACATCCTTTTCGAAAGAGTTTAGGAAGTTTGCTCAAGCTTTGTGGTCAGATAATTGTATTATGACTAATTCTTTAATCTTATTTAATGCTCGTATCCCAGACTCTATACAACTTCACACGTGCCTCTTCTTTGGTCTATATTGGTTATAGTGAGGAAAATCTAAGACTTATGACTGCATTTACTATTCTAAACTAAGATGTTCAGTGTAGGTATTGCTCTAGATGGTATCAGGAAATGAATGAATAATGAAAATGTTATTACTTTTCAACAGTAAACTTCCTTGAGTAATGGTAATTTAAAACTAAACTTAACTTGAATAAAGACAAAGTCTACATAATAACTCATCTAAAACAGAGTTGATATACACAGTGGTAGCTATTTATTTGATAATTTTATTCATTTGTTAACATGGCAAATGCATGGCATAGCAATCTCTTTTCAGAGGCAACATATGAGCAGTCTGATAAAATGACTTGCTCAGGGTCAAATAGCAAGGGTACAGATGGGCTATATGATGAAGTCTTTCAGGATATTGTAGGTTTAATCATGTGTGTTGGAATGCTAGATGACAGAGTTATAAAGAGTAAAAGTCTACAAAGACATGCATCTATTTGCATATGAAGATATACCCTTTTTGAATCAAAAATTATTTACTATACAAAGGAGTAAGCAGCCTAGCTGGATGCATCCTAAGACTGATTAGCTTAAATGTATCGCATATGCTTTCACTTTTTTCAAATTGTTGAAAAAACTTAGACTACAAAGAAATTATATGGAATGAAATACATTGTAATTACCCTGAAAAAAAAATGTGAAAAGTACAAAGAAACTATGCAAAAAATTCTGGCATGCAATGGCTTATACATTCAGGGTTAATCTTATAATTTTGAAATTAAAGGTAATTGAGAAGAGCTTATATTCAGCACTTTTTGGGAAGAATGTCAAGGCATAAAACAAATTGTCAATGAAATACAGTTAAGAGAGTATTCAAAAGGTTATAAAGAATTTGGAAGTAAAAGAACACAACTAAATTATTTGTTGAAAGAGTTGTAGAACACTGAAATTTACAGCAGGAAAAATAAAAACTATATATACTGTTAGCTTCAAAAATATGAATATGTGGGTATGTTTATATATATATATATATATATATATATATATATATATATACATACATATATATATATTCTTTTTTTTAGGGTTCCCTTTAAATCAGTGAATGCTTAAAATAGCGAATGCTGATTTATCGACCCATTAAGAGTGAAACCTTAAAATCCTGAAGACACGGGACAGTGATTTTTTTTCCCCAGGGAAAAAACTGCTGGGCCATTTTTGGGACTTTGCCATTTCCACCATTGTAGTGCGATCTTGGAGTTGGTATATTTATGTAGGGGGGTGTGGGGGACGAAGGACCCTGCTTTATTTGGTGTTTTGAACTTTTTTTTTTTGTGGAACAGAGATTTTTTTCCTTGGGAAAAAAAAATCACTGTTCTGTGTCTTTGAGATTTTAAGGTTTTGTTCTTAATGGGTCGATAAAATCAGCGTTCACTATTTTAAGCATTCGCTGATTTAATATAGACCCTTTTTTCTATATATGTGTGTGTATATGTATAGACAGATATAGATATATCTATTATCTATAGCTATATTTTATATAGATAGATAGATATAGCTATAGATATGGCAGACCAAAAATTCTGTTACATATAAGGAGGAGGTCACAAACATTAACTAGAATTTATCTTGTTAATTATGCTTTCATGTACATATGTCTGCATATATGTATGTTTGACTCTACCACTGTGTGATAATCACTTTTTGAGCATAAGACAAACTTCGATACTTTCTGCTCCCACATTCAAAATTGTATAAATATAATGTTTTGGAGAAGTACAATATCCAAAATGTAGTTTTATAACTTCATTAAATTTCAATACTTTGATACCAAACCTTAGACATGACTATACTCTGTGAAACATGTCAAGAATGTAACAGTCACCATTTTGTCAGTGCATTCAATTATTTTTGGGATGAATGTCAAACATATTTATGTATTTTTATAAGTCTTGAAAAACATGTTATTGAAATTTTGTACAGAGATGTTAAAACACATTATGCTCATACATGAACATGTGAAAATGCACTCTAAGACTTATGACTGCATTTAGTATTCTAACCCAAGGTGCTCAGTACAGACATTTCTCTAGACTGGCTCCTAAAAGTGAAGTTTTTTAGGTCATGGCCAAAATACAGTCTAGCTAGTAACCTTCACATTCTTTTTCAACTCTGATAAATGATTGCTTGCAAATTTGGGCAGTTTTGGAAATTTATGTAACAATTTTAGCTGTCCATCAGAACTGAGTAGTGCCTACATATGGTACTGTTAAGCAATCTTTTTTGACTTGTGCTTGCAATTTTCATAAATTATTCAATGAACATTTTTTGACAAAAAAGAAGCATTATGAGTATTGTCTACCAAAATGGCCAGCAGCATGAATCTTAGTCTCAGCTGCAGCTATATTTGTAATACTGCTTCTAGATGTAGTGGATTTGTTAATGCTGATTTGGTTTATATGGTGTTTGAATGTAAAATACTAACATCCTTTTCGAAAGAGTTTAGGAAGTTTGCTCAAGCTTTGTGGTCAGATAATTGTATTATGACTAATTCTTTAATCTTATTTAATGCTCGTATCCCAGACTCTATACAACTTCACACGTGCCTCTTCTTTGGTCTATATTGGTTATAGTGAGGAAAATCTAAGACTTATGACTGCATTTACTATTCTAAACTAAGATGTTCAGTGTAGGTATTGCTCTAGATGGTATCAGGAAATGAATGAATAATGAAAATGTTATTACTTTTCAACAGTAAACTTCCTTGAGTAATGGTAATTTAAAACTAAACTTAACTTGAATAAAGACAAAGTCTACATAATAACTCATCTAAAACAGAGTTGATATACACAGTGGTAGCTATTTATTTGATAATTTTATTCATTTGTTAACATGGCAAATGCATGGCATAGCAATCTCTTTTCAGAGGCAACATATGAGCAGTCTGATAAAATGACTTGCTCAGGGTCAAATAGCAAGGGTACAGATGGGCTATATGATGAAGTCTTTCAGGATATTGTAGGTTTAATCATGTGTGTTGGAATGCTAGATGACAGAGTTATAAAGAGTAAAAGTCTACAAAGACATGCATCTATTTGCATATGAAGATATACCCTTTTGAATCAAAAATATTTACTATACAAAGGAGTAAGCAGCCTAGCTGGATGCATCCTAAGACTGATTAGCTTAAATGTATCGCATATGCTTTCACTTTTTTCAAATTGTTGAAAAAACTTAGACTACAAAGAAATTATATGGAATGAAATACATTGTAATTACCCTGAAAAAAAAATGTGAAAAGTACAAAGAAACTATGCAAAAAATTCTGGCATGCAATGGCTTATACATTCAGGGTTAATCTTATAATTTTGAAATTAAAGGTAATTGAGAAGAGCTTATATTCAGCACTTTTTGGGAAGAATGTCAAGGCATAAAACAAATTGTCAATGAAATACAGTTAAGAGAGTATTCAAAAGGTTATAAAGAATTTGGAAGTAAAAGAACACAACTAAATTATTTGTTGAAAGAGTTGTAGAACACTGAAATTTACAGCAGGAAAAATAAAAACTATATATACTGTTAGCTTCAAAAATATGAATATGTGGGTATGTTTGTTTATATATATATATATATATATATATATATATATATATATACATACATATATATATATATATTCTTTTTTTTAGGGTTCCCTTTAAATCAGTGAATGCTTAAAATAGCGAATGCTGATTTATCGACCCATTAAGAGTGAAACCTTAAAATCCTGAAGACACGGGACAGTGATTTTTTTTCCCCAGGGAAAAAACTGCTGGGCCATTTTTGGGACTTTGCCATTTCCACCATTGTAGTGCGATCTTGGAGTTGGTATATTTATGTAGGGGGGTGTGGGGGACGAAGGACCCTGCTTTATTTGGTGTTTTGAACTTTTTTTTTTTGTGGAACAGAGATTTTTTTCCTTGGGAAAAAAAAAAATCACTGTTCTGTGTCTTCGAGATTTTAAGGTTTTGTTCTTAATGGGTCGATAAAATCAGCGTTCACTATTTTAAGCATTCGCTGATTTAATATAGACCCTTTTTTCTATATATGTGTGTGTATATGTATAGACAGATATAGATATATCTATTATCTATAGCTATATTTTATATAGATAGATAGATATAGCTATAGATATGGCAGACCAAAAATTCTGTTACATATAAGGAGGAGGTCACAAACATTAACTAGAATTTATCTTGTTAATTATGCTTTCATGTACATATGTCTGCATATATGTATGTTTGACTCTACCACTGTGTGATAATCACTTTTTGAGCATACTTTCTGCTCCCACATTCAAAATTGTATAAATATAATGTTTTGGAGAAGTACAATATCCAAAATGTAGTTTTATAACTTCATTAAATTTCAATACTTTGATACCAAACCTTAGACATGGCTATACTCTGTGAAACATGTCAAGAATGTAACAGTCACCATTTTGTCAGTGCATTCAATTATTTTTGGGATAAATGTCAAACATATTTATGTATTTTTATAAGTCTTGAAAAACATGTTATTGAAATTTTGTACAGAGATGTTAAAACACATTATGCTCATACATGAACATGTGAAAATGCACTCTAAGACTTATGACTGCATTTAGTATTCTAACCCAAGGTGCTCAGTACAGACATTTCTCTAGACTGGCTCCTAAAAGTGAAGTTTTTTAGGTCATGGCCAAAATACAGTCTAGCTAGTAACCTTCACATTCTTTTTCAACTCTGATAAATGATTGCTTGCAAATTTGGGCAGTTTTGGAAATTTATGTAACAATTTTAGCTGTCCATCAGAACTGAGTAGTGCCTACATATGGTACTGTTAAGCAATCTTTTTTGACTTGTGCTTGCAATTTTCATAAATTATTCAATGAACATTTTTTGACAAAAAAGAAGCATTATGAGTATTGTCTACCAAAATGGCCAGCAGCATGAATCTTAGTCTCAGCTGCAGCTATATTTGTAATACTGCTTCTAGTGTTTCACTTGTGGTTGCATGGTAAATTAGTTGACTATATTTTCTGTACGCTTCATGTGTGGTTGCTGGGTGAGATGACTGGTTACACCACTTCCTGCTGAGGCTCAAAATAAGACAGAAACTTGCTCTTTCCTGCACAGAACATAATGACAAAAACGAAGATGTATAAAACTATAGGCATGTATCATCACTTCAGTTTGATTCTTACAGGTTTGCAGTAAGAACATATATCATCCTTAACTCAAAAGATTATGATGATCAAATGTCCTAGCTCACAAGATTTCGGATACTGTCGTACAGAGGTGTTTTATTTATTTATAACCTGGATAAACTCACTTCTCACAAGCATCTTTCCAAGGGTGACTAGGAGATCAGGTTGAGTGACTTGCTCAGTGTCACACAGTAGGCAAATGGAGACTGAAGGAATCAAACCTTGGACAGCATACTGGAAGCCTGTTATCAACTCATAAACATAATCTTCTGTGTCACTGTGGTAATTTAGTTCTGTAGCCCACAGTGCTGAACATCTGGATCTGGGATCATGAATGCAATTGCCAATCTTTGGTGGGGGGAATTACTATATAATTCCACTTTGGGATGGACACGACTGTACTTTTCTATAGTACTGTAATAGTATCATGGAGGCTCAGATACAGAAAAGCAGAATCTAAAGTAGTTAGATAGTTGCATCCTCACATCTACAAAATTAGAATCTGCATGAATTTGCCACTGCAGTTCGACACTAACTGACATCAGAATGAAACATGCTAGAATAGAAGTACTTGTTTATTTTGAGACAAAATGTACAGAAAAGATATTTGCTTCCTAACCAAACTGTAGGGGCTCAAAAAAGTTTTATTTTGGTAATCTAAAGAGACATTCAGGAAAAAAAGTACAGTTTCTTACCTACCATAAATGTAGATGTCCGATAGATATGCAACTGCAGTCATAACATATGGGTTGTCCTGCCTCAGGCAGCCCTCGGTCGGCCGGATTCCAAAGTCTGGGTCCGGCGTCGGCCGGCATCACCTCCTCTCCGACGTCAGAACGGCTGGAGTATAAAGGCATCAGCCGACGCCATCTTCTTCAGTGTTTCTTGCCCTAGATGCCAGGTGCCCTCCTAGGAAGGCTAAATTTGGTGAATGGATAAACAATTCCAGACATGCACAACAGTAATAAACCATAGGAGATACCCCCAGCTAATAGGAATAGGGGGAGTGGACCCATAAAGAAGGTTGCAGAGGGGTAGGAGGGTGGGAAAATCCGACTGCAGTTGCATATCTATCGGACATCTACATTTATGGTAGGTACAAAACTGTACTATGTCCTTCAAGAATGCAACTGCAGTCATAACATATGGGTTGAATACCATAGCCAAGCTGGGGGTGGTTGGAACTAAGAAAGTGATGGTGTAGCTAAAATGCCCCGCAGGACTGCCGAAGCAAAGCCTGCTCGGGATCTGGAGTATAAAGGCAGGTTGTAGTGCTTGGTAAATGTATGCACGGAGCTCCGTGTAGCAGCCTCTAGAATGTCCTTTGTAGCCACTCCTCTTAGGAAAGCTGTGGATGTGGCTATAGCTCTGGTGGAGTGTGGCCTAATATTGGCTGGCACACCTTTTCCATGAAAAGAATAGCAGAATCTGATGCAGTGTCCAATCCATTTGGAAATTGTTTGTTTGGAGATTGCTTTTCCTTGTACTCCAGCAGCATAGGCTACAAGCAGTTGGTCAGACTTTCTGGTGGCCTTAGTTCTGTCCAAGTAGTAGCGTAGTTGCCTGTGTATGTCCAAAGTATGCAGCAGTGCTTCCCCCCTGTTTTGAGGATTGGGGAAGAAAGTAGGCAGGTGAATGGCTTGATTTAGAGACACCCTGGAAATTACTTTTGGCATGAATGAAGGATTGGTTCTTAGAGAGACTCTGTCCTGATGAAAAATGAGAAAAGGAGGTACTGCCATGAGTGCCTGTATCTCCGAGACTCTTCTTGCTGATGTGATTGCCAATAGGAAAGCCGTTTTCCATGAGAGAAATTGCATTTCTGAAGTTGCTGCTGGTTCAAAGGGAGGAAGAGTTAATTTTTCCAAGACGAAATTGAGGTCCCATGCAGGTACTGGCAGTTTCCTGGGAGGTTTGATATTCTTTATCCCTCTTAGGAACTGTCTTAGCAAAGGATGCGAAAACACAGGTGGATCACAATTGTATTTTGCTGAGATTGCTGAGGCATGAATCTTTATGGAAGAATATGAGAGACCAGTATGAAACATTTCTGCCAAGTATTCCAATATCTGAGGTATACTCAATACTGTTGTATCCTGACCCCTGTTAGCACTCCAGATGATGAATCTCTTCCACTTGGCTGAATAGGTTTTTCTGGTGGAAGGTCTGCGTGCTTCCAGGAAGATCTCTTGAACTTTTTTGGAAAGAGAGATATCAGAAGGAGTTATGGTAACCTCCAGGCTGTCAGATGCAATGTTTTCAGGTTTTGATGAACAGTCCTGTAATTGTGTTGTGTTAGAAGCAGAGGCCATAGGGGCAGAGGCCACGGTTTGGTCCAAGTTATGCTCAACAGCAATGGGTACCAGTGCTGCCTTGGCCAGTCTGGAGCTATCAAAATGCCTGTAGGTTGTTCTGCTTTGATCTTCAGTATCACCTTGGTCAGCAGTGGTAGAGGAGGGAATGCATAAATTGTTAGGGAATTCCAGCTGAAGGAGAGAGCATCCGTTTTCCAGGCTAGAGGATGGTGGGTCCTTGTACAGAACTTTTCCAGGTGATGATTCATGTGAGAAGCAAAGAGATCTATGTCCGGTCTTCCCCATGTCCTTGTTATTTGTGAGAAAATGTGAGGATGCAGCATCCATTCGTGTGGATCCAAAAAATTTCTGCTCAGCTTGTCCGCCAGTACATTGTCCTTGCCTGGCACAAACTGGGATTGCAGATGTATCTTCAGACTTAGGGATTTTTCCCAGAGAATCATTGTTAGTCTGCAGAGGGGATAAGAATGAGTGCCTCCCTGCTTGTTTATATACCACATGACAGTGGTGTTGTCTGTCCTTATTAGCAAATGTCCTTGTTGAAGTGATTGTTCGAAAGTCTCGATTGCATGTATCACTGCCAACATCTCTTTTTGGTTTATGTGCAGATGCCTTTCCCTTGGTGTCCATTGACCTTGAATGCATCTGCCCTCCATGTGTGCCCCCATCCATGGTCTGAGGCGTCTGTTGTAATCATTTGACCTGCTTGAGGTTTGTTGAAAGACATGCCTTTGTTTAACTGACTTGTTTGAGCCCA
Organism: Protopterus annectens; assembly: GCF_019279795.1. Lineage (NCBI taxonomy): Eukaryota > Metazoa > Chordata > Ceratodontiformes > Protopteridae > Protopterus > Protopterus annectens. The sequence continues at coordinate 226,379,373 of NC_056740.1, forward strand.
CCACAAAAATTCTCTTTGCAGACATGGAATGAGTGGGATTACGGCCTCTAGGCTTTGGCTGTGTTGGGACCATAAGCTTTTTAAGTACCATTGCAGCTTTCTCATATGAAGTCTTGCCAAAGGTATCAGAAGAATGCAAGATGCCATGAACCCCAGGGCCTGCAGGATTTTTCTTGCAGTCAGCTGGGAGAGCTTTGCTAGGCCTTTGAAGTACACTGGTAACTGCTGTTGTTTTTCCTCTGTGAGATAAGCCATTTGTGTTTTTGTGTCCAGTTTGGCTCCTAGGAAAATAATCTGTTGGGATGGCAGAAGTCTTGATTTCTGAATGTTGACTGTGTATCCCAAGGCCTGTAGTAATTGAATGACATAGTCCAAGTTTGCTATCAAGGTTTGTTTGTTGTCTGCTTGTATGAGGCAGTCGTCCAGGTAGGGGTATATTTGAATCCCCTAGAGTCTGCAGTGTGCCACTACTGATGCCAGGCATTTCGTGAATACTCTGGGCGCAGTAGATAAGCCAAACGGCAATGCTGAGAATTGATAATGCTCTGTCCCTGCAAGAAATCTGAGGTATCTTCTGCAGCTTTGTCTGATTGGGACATGCAGGTATGCCTCCTTAAGGTCCAGAGTGACCAGCCAAGACCCCTTGCCCAGCATGGGAAGGAGTTGCTGCAATGTCAGCATTTTGAACTTTGGCACAATGAGATAAGTATTTAAAGTAGACAAGTCCAGTATAGGCCTCCATTTGTTTTCCTTTCTTGGAACAAGGAACAGTCTTGAATAAAATCTCTGGCCTTGTTCCTGTGGAGGGACCTTTTCTATTGCTTTTATATTTAACAGCTTTGAAACTTGAATGAGTGCCTCTGCCCTTTGATGAAGTGACAGGTTTGGTATGCCTTGTCTTATTGGTAAAGTATGGAAGTGGAATCTGTAACCTTTGTCTATTAAATCCAGAATCCATTTGTCCTTGGTTAAGATATGCCAGTTTTTTGAGAATAAGGATAATTTTCTGCCCAAAGGTGCTTCTCTTTGAGCCTTTGTAGACGGTATGAAAGTCAAGTCATTGTGGTTGTCCTTGTGGTGCAGCTGTACTGCCTGCGCCACTTCTTTGATTTGGTGGTTGCCATTGGCGGCCCCTGTAGGAGCCTCGGTATTGCCCTCTACCATGGGCATGCCTGTTTTTCCCCTTTGAAACTTGTCAGTGTCTGGAAAGGACCAATTCTTTGAAGGCCAATTCCTGCTGAATCTGGTTGGCTGAACCTGGAGGAAATCTTTTACTGTCTGTACTGATTTAGCTTTTTCCACAATGGACTTCAACACATCTTGTGCATTAGCACCAAAAAGCTTCTGTTTTTCCAGAGGTGCATCAAGTAACTTTACTTTAACATGGTCTGGCTGTGGCTGTTCTTTTAACCAAGCATGTTGACGTATAACAGCCCCAGTCATAGCTGCCCTACATGAAGCCTCCAATGCATCATAACCACACTGAAGAAAGTGATTGCTAACCTGCTGAGTGTTATGTACTAGATCCTGCAATGCCTTTCTATCAATAGGCTCAGGAGAGGCTAGCTTTTTCTGTAAATCATCCAGTAAAAAATCCTGGTACTGAAACATATGAAAAAGGCAGTTAAGTGACCTCATGGCCAGGGTGGTAGAGGTATAAACTTTTTTACCCCATCTCTCCAGGGACCTAGCTTCCCTATCCGCTGGCAGTGGATTCTTGGCTGTGGAAGTAGCCACTCCCTTGGGACCCTGTGAAATAGTTTCTAGATCCACAGAATGGGCCTTAAAGAGATGTTTGTGGGTGTCAGGGACCCTATAATGTCTGTCTGGCTTGACAGGAGCAGGAGGGAGAGAATCAGGGTTAGCACTGGAGTCAGAGAAAACATCATCCAGGACATCCATAACTGGAGGGATAGCTAGAGGTCTGTGCTGGGGTAGCTTGAGGAAGGTACGTAGCCTTTTCCTGGTATCAGAAAATTCCTGACCCTGCCATTTAAAATGCTCCCTCATGGAGTGTAGGACTTCACCGAACGAAAAATCCTCTGGAGGAGAGGCAGAGGGAATTGATTCCTCAGCATCAGAGTCCTCATAGGCCTGGAAGGATTCTTCTTGGGTATCTGAATGCTCAGAATCCCCAGAGGCTTCATCTGAAGAGAGGTTGTCAGCCTGCTTAGTTCTGGGCCTTTTCTCTGCAGGCGGCTGAGAACCTCTATCTGGATGAGGGTGAGACCCCCTGATAAGAGAAATAAGATCGGCAGCAAGAGACATGATCTGTTTGTCAGAAGAAGGGGCCTGGGCAGTAGGTTTAGGATGGGCCTTGGCCTGGCTGGCAGCCTTAGCACGTGCAACGGCCTTGATGGACATGGATACAGGAGGCCTAGCTGCCCCACATGCAGGAGTAACCTTGTCCACAGGAATGGTGTCGGGTAAATCCAGAACTTCGGTTTCTGGAGGAAAATCAACAACCGGCAACGGTGTAGACTCCGAGACCGAAGGTCGTGTTAGCGCTGTGTCGTCGGCCTGGAGCGGTTGAATTACTGCTTCCAAAGGGACCGAAGCACTCGTGGAGGGTTTAGGAGGAGTATCGGTGGAGGACACGGGCCGAGGATGTCGGTCCCGGTCCTTTCGTTTTTTGGTAGATTGAGTTGTCGGTTGTTCCGACGGCATGATATAAGTGAAAGATTCGCCGAAAAAGTCTTCGGCAAATTCTGCCTGGCGCCTGAGAGTGCGCTTATTAAAGCAAGCACAGGCAGCACAGGCCGAGACGTCGTGGTCTGGGCCCAGGCAAGGGAGGCAATAAGAATGGAAGTCCTTATGAGGTATTTGTTTACCACAAGACAAACAATTATTAACTTTCTCAATTTGTTCTGACATCGGCTGAGGCAAGAAAAAATGTTCCCCAACGGGGTACTTAGCTTTTAGATGACTTCGGTACTGAAAACACAGGAGCTGACCGACCGGCACTTGCGAACTGCTTCTGCTTTGGGCACCGCGCGGCAAGAAAGACTGAAGAAGATGGCGTCGGCCGATGCCTTTATACTCCAGCCATTCTGACGTCGGAGAGGAGGCAACGCCGGCCGACGCCGGACCCAGACTTTGGAATCCGGCCGACCAAGGGCTGCCTGAGGCAGGACAACCCATATGTTATGACTGCAGTTGCATTCTTGAAGGGCATCACAAAATTAGAAGAAGTGATGCAAGAGAAAAAGCCAGTGAATGTATCCACATGCAAAAGTCTCATGAGACAAGGTAATTATTTATCAGATTCTGGGAATTTGAAATCAGTACTTTAATATTACAAACAAAAAACGAAGCATTCCATTCCTTCTTGTATGATACATCAGTTAATATTTTAGCCCACTGATTATTAAAATCGAATCACACATACATCTGACAAGATATGCACAGGTGGGTGTTCAGAAAGCAATATATATTTCTGGTACATTCAGTTTACAATGTTTGCTTTGGTTTAAATAAAAAATGGTACATTCAGTTTATAATGTTTGCATTGGTTTAAATAAAAAAATGGGTTTACAGTGAATGGAGTTTATAACTTCATAATTAGGATTATAATGAAGTAATTTTGTTCATTTAGCACAAATTGTCCAGATCCCTTCCAAAAATAGGGAAGCAGTCAGATTCTTTACAATACTACAGTATGATCCCACATAGAGGGAAAATTGTATCTAGCTCACCAAAATGGTCCAGATGTGGGCCATATAAAAGATTAGCAACACAAAGGTCAACCATCTAGGCCAACAGCTAAAGAAGCTTACTCCTGACTAAGGATGGATAGACATTACAAAGACAGATGTTCAATTATGCTAATGTGCTCTGCTGTACGTTCTCACTTTTGAGGTCAATCATGACTTGATAAAACATAGAGGATTATGAGTGGGTCACTGATCATAACTAATTTATTATGTGTTCAAAACATGAATGTGAAGAAATTCACCTCAAGAGTGAAACCCAAGAAGTGACTCTTGATATCCATGTCAAGAACAAATAATAATGGGTTATGATCACAGACTTGATCATCATTCTTTGTAGTGCATGGAGCTTTATCTGCTCCATGGACTGCTACTTACAGAAAAAGGAAATGCAAAGTGTTTTCCTGACTTTGAAAACCATAAAACACTTAGACAGCTGTGTCAGAATGGCAGTAACACACTCTCTCATGTTACGGAAAGTCTGAGAGAACATAACTGACACAGAGAGCAGACAGAAACAAATCTGGTTTTAATTCTCCTGCTGTTGTTTGCTGGTCACTTTTGGCAGATTTTAACTGCCTAGTATGATATCTGATCTTAGCATGTGAAGCAGTGGCTGCTTAACCATTAGTAAGCTAGGGTCTTGTGCTATAGAAGCACTTAACTGATCTGTCTTTTTCCAGATATCAGAACGTAATCATCACTCTCCATGCACTACATATTAATTATTGACAGTCAGTATAAGTTTGGGGATCAGTGTTTCAGCACTTACATATAACTGCACACAATTACCTCTCTTTGATCTTTTTATATATAACTGATGCGTATTATAAAGCCTTTTGTTTCAGATTACATTTTTTAGACTTGAATGTGGCCCAAAAGGGTTTCCTTACTCTAGTTCTTTTACATCTAAACAAATATAGAAAATAAATAAATAGCATTAATCAGGGTCTTTACCTTGGGTAGATGTAAATAACCAAAATTGTTTTCATTGAGAAAGGGAGATCTCAGCATATACTTCCTGAAAGTGTTGTTTGGTTCACATTAATGCAGCCTTTCAATGACGAGTGCAACAAGATGATAGCAAGAGTAAGGCCAACTAACTGCAGCAGTCACAAGAACTGTGATTTGTAAGCTGACGGCCCCCAATCTCATGTTCCCCTAAGCATCATAATCAGACGTGTAAAGCCAAACCCCCTCTTTCTACTGATGTTGCCTTCAGATACGTATATGCAGACAACAAGGACCTCAAACCAACACTGAAGAAAATGAAAACAGATATAAAAAAATTAGGGACTGCTAATGTTTTATAGGGGTAATAGATGTTGGTGTGTACACAGCACGGTTAAGAGGAGGTCATATGTAACTAGGCACTAGGATAGAACTCTGTCAAAATAAAGGAAAGAAGAAAATTGTTATGTATCCACAAAAGAACACAACAGCTGTATATCTGACTTCAGTACTGCTGCATATATAGGAATTTACAAAATTAAAATACTGATTAATATATTCAATAGTACAAATATTTTTCAGCATTTGACAGTAATCAAAGTTTTCCTTCTTGTTTTAACCTTCACACCTGAGCACTTCCTTTTGTTGAATGAACTATTATTTCTCTGCTTCAAATGATAGCATCAAGTCCAGTGAGGTATTATTTCTCTGCTTCAATGATAGCATCAAGTCCAGTGAGGTCATCACTCAGACATCGACCACAGATTTTCTGATCATGCCTAACTCCTCCCATTACCTGATGTGCATGCTGCTATCAAGCATACCCAGTGCCAACCTAACGATGTCTGTGCATTTGCCCACATACACCTTAATCCATATACAATGCTACTGCAATGCCTGATGGAGGAGCATATACATCTTGCTCCTATGTCCTTCTAAATTACCACACTGATCCCATAATCTGCTTGGAGTCAGTGCAGTACTGAAGTGGGCCATCTCTCCATCAACAAAGTGTAATATAAAAAATATAATTGTCAGAAAATGACCAACTTTCTAAAGGAGCTTACTAAAGCCTTTGAAAGGGCATCTTCAAAACAGTGCTTACATGACAAACTAGATAGTTCTTCAAGAAGATTCTTGTTTAACATGGAAGTGTTTGTTTTTGTCTAATAAAGTATTCCCTCTTTTGTATGTTTAATTGTCTACAGTATTTTTTGTAACCTACAAGTACTGCACTTGTCTAGTCATACCAGGCTAGACTAGGCAGCAGTACAGTCATGTCATCCTCTCACTTCCATTCTACCCAGGTAATGCTAAGCAATACTATGTATGACATGGTGTGAGTTAAACATCATGTGCAGTGAAACCATACTTTTACTTGCAGCCCAAACTGCTGCTAGAGGTGATGAAACAAGTTATCTGTCATTAGAAAAGCAAAATGCTTTTCTTCTAGTACTGTTTCATGCATTTTCTGCTTGTTGATAAGAAGACCTCATCAGCATGGCTTCACTTGCAGTAGATCCTGACTTCACTTCATCACACTTGTCGCTTTGATGATGCGAAGTCAGATCTTTGCTCCATTTTCATTATAACTCTGTGTAGTGACAGCTAGCATATTGCAGAAGTGCTGTTTAAAGCTGTGGCAGCCTTTTATCTGGAAAAAGTAATGGCAGACATACCTTCCAAAATATGGATGAATTCTTTATTGGTCAGCTATAGCAACGAACGCATTTGACACCTGATAAAGAAGCTTATACAGCAGACAATTCACTGTGGAATGCATTCAGGCAGTAATAGAGCTAGAAATTTGTTCCCTAAAGGTGAATTATTTTTCTTTATTCAGTAGTAGTGTACATGTGGGCCTCTACTCTGTTCATACCTGTAGTTTGATCATGTTACTTTTTAAAAGTTGTGATGAATTTCTGTATTTTACTGTTTTTTGATTTGAGACTATGCAATGCAACGAATCTGTCTCCTAAACACATGCACTGTGTTTCTTTCTCAAATGCTGCACACACATGCACACAAACACACATGTCCAGAATGTATTACTGCATTCATTGTTATTTGCAGTTACATTTAGTTTCTTTCATTAGAAATCAGTTACAGGCATTTTTCTTTGTAAATCTAACCAAATACTTCTGACCTCGACATGATGTCAACATGTTGGCAAAGAAACACTACCTCCTTCATATGACTGAGCAGGGGAGTGCATGTTATAAGAGCAGACAACTTATTACTAATCGGAGTTTGACTCAAAGGCCAAAGATACTTGTGATTTCTTCAGAAGTGTAGTTCATTTTAAGTTTAAAAACTACTGTAAAGAGAATTAATAGATCAGTTTGATTATTTGACATTGCCACTATGCACATGATCTTTATGGGAAATAATGGGCATTACAGGGGTGGTGTGTCAGATCTATTATTTCCCTGTAATACCTACTATGGAAAGCATTACTGCTTTTAGAACAGAGGTTGCTGTATTTATTTATTTTTTTTTTTTTTTACTTTATGTATTTTTATCAATGTGCACTGTATTTATTTTGCTTTTGAGTTTAAAAAGTCTCTTTCTTCCACAAATGGAACAGATAAAAATGGCTGTGTAATGAGTTATTTGAATATATTTACTAGGTATAAAAATGTTCATCTTTATAGATTGAATGGAGAAAGCACACTTTTTCCTTTCCCCATGGTTATTTATAGTGGACTCCAGACAGTTTTTTTTTTAAATATATCTTTTAAAGTTGAAGATGTAACCTATACTTTTAACAAAATCACTAAGAACCTATGCCAACAGATGACCAGAAAACTGTTCAGGTGGAAATAGTTTTAATGGGATGAGCAGAAGTATTTGAAAATGCTGGTTTTAACAAAAAATTGAAACTGTATTTTAACATGGATAGAATGGCGCAGTCATGCAGCGATAGCATTGTCGCCTCACAGCAAGAGGTTCTCTGGTTCAATTCTCAGCTGGGGTGCCTTCTGTGTAGAGTCTACATGTCCTCCCTGCGTTTGTTTGCATTTCCTCTGGGTGCTCTGGTTTCCTCCCACGTTACAAAGACGTGTCTGGAGCAGTTTTATTTGGGCCTCCACTGAAAATTGTCTACGTTCCAAATTGGACTTTCCCAGTAAACAAATGTTAAATAAATAAATATCAGTGGGCAAGTTGTAAAGTAAGCGTTAACATGTCAGGAATCTTCCATGACATTGTGCAGCAGGGTCTAGTAATAACACCCATCTCACCCACCAGTTGGCCTGCTGGGTTGGTGGCTATATGGTCATCCACTTCCATATCAGCACACTGGATGGTTTGCGTAGCATAAATATAAACCAAGAATAAAGTGAGAAGTTCACTGAGCCAGTTATAAACCAGCTTCTCACTATAAGGAATATGTAGCAGACAGTGTAAGGATAACACTGTGGCACTATATTACATATCCCTAAAGGAAAAGGAAAATACAGGCAGTATAATTTCAAGGTTGTTTAATATAAACTAGGCTCGACAAGCCAACTGTCCATTAACAGTGTCCTTTAGAAGTTATATGCACTGCATAGTTAAATGAGGATTGTACACAGACACTTGGAACATTAATGCATTTGACTTTTTTGTGATCCTTCCTTGAGATCTGTAGTATAGCTATGTCTCTAGGTTCTATTCACCTCATGTCTCTGTAGTCAATGATAGTGTTTCTGTTGCATTTTTAATATTATGGGTTAATCACTATATCTACTGCACATTGTTTGTCCAAAAATGGTGAAAAATCTACTTTATGAAATGTTATTTTATTTTTATATGGTTACTTGATTGTTGGTCATTATCCTGCCGCTATCTCTTCGGTGCATTGGTTTGTCAAAAGAGCTAAGTGGGTTTCTTTGCCAGCTCACTTCAATAGTACTTTGCATGCAGCAATTCTATGCCATCAAGCAATCAGCCATTAATTTTCTTAAATTTGTTCTGTAAACGGCAATAAAAATGTTCTTCAATGGTTTGACCAAATTACATTTAAAAAAATGCTCAAAAAAATGCCTGAGACATGCAAAATGTAAACATAACACAAGTGCCTAGCTTCTGTCTACCATATAGTTGTAAATAGGCTATAAAAAGGCACAGTACCCTGACAAGATTAGTGGTGTCTTTTCTTGTACTGTTTTTTTACTATTTTTTTTCTAACTGGATATAATCCTTATAGTTGGGGAACAAAGCTCCTAGTAATTTTCTTTTCAATATACTGCTCTTTTCTGCCCACTAAATCAATCAACTTAAGACACTGTAAGCCAAAAACACTAAAAAAACAACATTTTTATAGGCTACTAGATCTTGTTGCCAGTCGATAAAATAATATTCTATCAATAATTTGCAAATGACTATTTTGAAAGCAGAATTTACATGAAACTGAAATTCCATAAAAAAAGCATATATTCATGAATGCCCATAATATCCACTCTACTACTTTCCTGCCAACACCATTAACACTTACTTTGATTGGTAAATAGATTACACTGTATTACAATACATTCTATGACACAGAGACATGCATCTGGAGTGTTTCTCCCTGGGCGTCTGCTGAAAATTGGCTTTGTTCCAAGTTGGACTTTCCCGGTAAACAAATAATGAATAAAGAAAATAATTACATGATTTGAAAATATATCTCCAGGAACAGTTAAGTGTTTCAAACACAGTAACTGCCTTGATACAATTGCATAAACTCCTAGCAAACACTATGAGTATTTAGATACTAGTAACTACTATCAAATCTCATAATAAAGCAGGTGACTCCTTATTTGCAAACACTATCGGATCATATTGGAATAAACTTCCCACTGAACTGACCTCCCTAGCCTCATGTCACCTTTTCAAAAAACAGATTAGAAATCATTTACAAAATCACTGGCTATGCCCATGCTCGAATCCTGACTGATAACTGTTACACTACCTGCTCTCATAGTTAACTCTGTATATTAAATTGTATCTTGCTTTTTCGCAATGTTTGATTCTTTTCTGTTTAGTGATTTTTAAACTGTAAAGTTTCTAGTATGATAGTGGAGCTTTCCTCCTCAGCCCTCTGCAGAAAATATACATGTATCGAGCCACACAAGCCCGGTAATACTGTATATTCAATTTTACTTTGCTTTTCTTTTGTCATTGTTTGATTGTTTTATTGTTTGATTGATTGTTATCTTCATTAGTGGTATCTTTTTAAACTGTAAAGTTATAGTATGATAGTGGAGCTTTTCTCCTCGGGCCTCTGCTGAAAATGGACATGTATCCAGCCAGACTAGCCCGGTTAACAAATGTAAAATAAATAAATAAATAAATAATACTTACACTAGTGCTTTTATATTTTGCTCCATTGAATACATAATGAGCCAGACATAGGTGTGAGGGTGTGGTGTGGAAGAACTATCATGGCAGGGCTAGCCAGCTGGCAGTGTTCATAGGTTTACAGGTTCATAGGTGTTTTCTAGGCTAATGACCACAATGACCTTTTTAAGCCTAGCCATGAATCCCAAATATCTGGCAAGTTCTGGTACTCTTGATAAGTGTAAGCAGAGGCTTGGGAGGTTAAACATTTACAAGGGGCTTGGAAGATGAACCATTTACAGGCTGCCAGTGTCCATCACACATATAGTTCCTCTTCATAAATGTAATCACTCCCATCTAAGTGAATGACACAGACTATGAGACTGACAATTCCTCCATTAATTGTCATGCACATATAAATACAGTCATCATGTTTAGTATAAGTCCTCAGGAATATTGTTGGGCTGGCCTATGCTGCCATCAAGTTGTAAAATGCCTTTTATTGACAACATTGTTATTCTCCCGTTAATTGTTTGACACAGAAGCTGTAGTGTCTGTTATTTTGAGAAATTGCCTATGTCCAGAAAAAAACAATTACAAACTAGCTCCATTAATTTTAAATCCTGTACTGGAGGGAATATTTCTTTACTGGGCCAGAGAATGGATGAGAAAGACTATTAGACCTACACTGATTCCACACTTAGCAAGGTTGTTTGGTAATTGTAAGCTACTATTTCATCATTCTTCTTACAGAAAGGAGTTTTTCACTTATTCATTCTCCCAGTTAAAGATAGCTGTTCTAAAACCTACAGCTAAACACATTTTTTTCTCTGAATGTATTTGTGGGACTTATAGTTTTATCAGAGTATACAATGACAGTATATGACTCAACTGATTATTTTAAGTAAATCAGCAGCTGCTCAGTTGTTTTGTGCAAAAATAACTTTGATCTTCCTACAATCTTCTTTTTGTTCCTGCCACATTTCCCTAAGTTGTTAGTAGTATCCCTTCCTTCAATTGCATCCCCTCTAATAGATCACATTTTCGTATATTTCTATATCACAATATATTACCCAGCAAGAGAATACTACCAGTATACATACACTGACTTCTCCCAACAGAAGTGTACTATTACTGAACCTACTACACATGTCCTGACAGACTAATCCAAGGTATAAATGTCTAATATGATGCACTTAAGCCCAAGCTTGTGCAGTTATTTCCATCTGAAAAGACTCTAATTCAGTTGCAAAAACAAAATTATTACTAACACTGTTTGACAGCTTACAATAACATCAAGAGCATAATTTAATATGACTCATTTTCTTGAATATTTCTTTAACTATGTTGAATATAAAAGTATGAGAAATTAGCCTCCATGAATCCCAATAAATATTCAGAAATATGTATTTATTTTATGAATGAACTGGGTCACAAGTAAAATGAAATCAGCTTGTATCACAATTTGTAAAAAAAATTAAAAATGTTTTACACACACACACACACACACACACACACACACACACACACACACACACACACACACACACACACACACACACACACATGCCTCCCAATTAGAACATCAAATGTTTGGAACATCAACATTCACAATAGTGAACCAGAAACTCAAAGTGCCAGGAAATTGAACTGCTGTTAAGAATGAAATGCAAAAGGTCATACAGGGAAAGTGGGTGATTGTGTGAGATCGCAATACAGCTCAGTTTGGGATTTTGCCCATTCCCTGCTGTACTGTGATCTTGGTGTTAGCATATATAATTAGCAGGGGATGTGGGAAGTACTAGGGTGATTATCCCCTTGCAAGAACATCTTCTGTATTTTGCTGTTATGACAACTTGATTTTCTGCTGTTTGAAGCTTGTGTTGCCGTTGTTGTGAGTAACTATGTTCTGAACATTTGACATTCTAACACAGACCTTTTATATATATATATATATATATATATATATATATATATATATATATATATATATATATATATATATGGGTCTACCTTATTATGTCGAAGTGCATTATATTGAATCACATTTTGTTGATGCTGAAAATATCAAAGCTCACTTCATCGAATCACCAGAGTTACGAAAATGTTCCCAGAGTGAACTTCGCCCTTTTCCCAACTGTAGTACAATCTTGGAGTTGGTATACTTAGGCTTAGGCATGTATGTGTGTGTGTGTGTGTGGGGGGGGGGTACAGCCCTTTACCTGGGTGAGTTAAGGATGGAGCTGTTTGGGTTTTCTTTCTTTTTGGGTAATTGCTTACTTACCCTGAGAAGATCTTCGTAGTTCTGGTCCTTCGATGAAATGGGCTTCGATATTTTCAGCGTTGACAAAATGGGATTCGATATTATGGCATTTCAACAAAATAAAGTAAACCCATATATATATATATATATATATATATATATATATATATATATATATATATATATACATATACATACATACACACACACACACACACACACACACGCACATAGAACTAATACAGGAGGTTAAACCAGAGGCCTATGAAGATGAAAAATTGATCTTCTGATAGGTAGTGTGGCAAAAACAGCACCTACAATTCTGATGTGTGGCACTTATTTTTTTGAATGATGTCTATAGAGAACTGTGGAACAAAATGTGAATGTGCATTATAGCAGTCATCAGCTAATTTCCCATAAAGACTAAATATGGTCTCCTCATATGTTCTATACTAGTACAGTGCTTTGAAGAGAAAAAATAGTGATGAGATATTAAATAAATTCAACATACCACAGATATGACTGACTTGGGACGATATGATGAATTTAAGTTAGCTATAGAGTCAAGATCAGCATGTACTGAGACAACCATATAGTTCTTAGGATCATAGGAGGTTACTAGGTTATTGGCCTTGAGGCCCTTATAAGCCTAGCCAAGAGTTTAGCTCATGTTTAGACAAATCAGCACCCAATGCCCCTGTCCAGCAGGGACATGGGTGGAATCCCAGGGATATATTTTCTGTTTCCCATCCAGTTATCCAGGTTGCACTTAAAAAGGGGTAAAGAGGCACTCTGCTTGATGTGGAGAGGGAGTCTATTCCATAGATGAGGGAGTCTCTGGGACTCAAATCTGTCCCACCAACAAATCCTGATGTCACAGACCAGGTTGAGGTCACACATGCCGGTCAGTCGAGTGGACCTTGACTTGCGGATATGCAGCAGTCCCATCAAAGTGAGGTCCATGATCACCTTGTATTCCAGACAGAGGTCACCTCTGAGGAGTCTATATGAAACTGAGTAGAGGGATAGGGCTTTTAGCCTATCTTTGTATGGTAGATGTTTGAGGCCCTGGATTCTCTTGGTGAGGAACCTCTGTGGTCTCTCCAGCTGCTGCATGTACGTTGCGAGGTACATGCCGAAAGGTGCGTTGTACTGGGGAGTCTCTGGGAGGGATAGATTCCTGATCCAGAGACTCCCAAGACTTTGGAACAGACTGCCCATACATGTCAAGCAGAGCGCCTCTTTGACCCTCTTCAAAAGGAACCTTGACGATTGGATGGGAGATAGAAAATTCACCCCGGGGATCACATCTGTCGCCCTGCTAGACAGGGGTCCAGGGAAGTAAATATTGTGGAAAGAAATAGCCAGGGAATTGTTATGGCTAGGCTTGTATAGGCCCTAGGGCTGATAGCCTAGTACCAACCTATCAATCTATAATTGGCCTTATAAGGGAAGAATACAGGGATGTTATAACCTCCTTGTTCCTGGATGAGATACCCTTACTTATGAGGTGGGCCAATTAGATGGCTTTCCGTACCACGGAAGCAACATGGTGGTCAAAAGTCAGGTTGCTATCAACCTGGGTGCCCAAATCCCTCATGACTGATTGAGTGCTTAGTACATTGTTATTAATGTGATAATTTGTGGGGACGTCACTCTCCACAAAGGGGGCAATGATGCATTTTTTGGTATTCAGCTTGAGGCCAAGTTTCTAGCACCAGTCATTTGCCTGAGTGAGACCCTCCTGGAGGATGTCCACATCACTAGGGGAATTGATGACAGCACCCAGCTTGCAGGCATCTGCAAACTTGGTCAGCCATAGCCCACCGGTTTTGGCCTGCACCTCAGAAAAGTATATCACAAATAACAGAGGCCCCAAGATCAAACCCTGGGGTACACCACTTGTTATGGGCCTGCTGCTTGAGGTGGCTTCCCCTATTTTGACTACATGGGTTGTATCAGTGAGCCAGTTTTCTACCCATCTGGTAATATATGGATTGATGCCAAGTTGACAGAGTTTATCTATTATGCCCGAGTAGGGAATAGTGTCAAAGGCTTTGGCCAGGTCAAGGTAGGCAGTGTGCACAGTCTTCTCCTCGTCCATGGCATTGGTGACTGTCTCAAAGAAGTCGACCCAATTTAGCAGACATGACCTCCCCTTGATGAAGCCAAACTGTGTGGGATCAAGTGTTTGGAGGTTGCCAATGTCCTTGTTAATGAGGTCCATGATAATCCGTTCTATGGCCTTGCAGATCAGGTTAATTAGGCTGATGGATCTATAATTTCCCAGATCGGTGTCCGCTCCACTTTTGTGTAAAGGAATGTCAGTGGCTGTCCTCCACTCAGCTGGGATGAAGTCAGTACTCAGGCTTTGGTTGAATAGGGTGTCTAATGGTGCTGCAAGTTCCTGCCTGAGTTCATGTAGGATGCAGCCTGGGATGTTATTGGGTGCCATGGAGACTATATAGGGGAAGGGGGCAGGTACTGTGGATGTCGTGATTTACTGATGGGGGGACAGATGGGTAAAGTTTTTGCTGAATCTGTCAGCCAGCAAGTTTGCTATATCTACGGCATTTGTATATGTGGTGTCCTTGACCACCAGTTCTGAACAGATCTGGCTGCTTCTTTTGAGAGTGCGGACATATGTGAAGAAAACCTTATGATTGTCTCTAGTAGATGTGGCCAATTTGGACTTGAAGTTTGCTTTGGAGGATTTCACTAGTGCTCTTATTTTCTTGTTCAGGCTAAGGAGACATTGCTTCCAATTGGGCATCTGCTCCTTCTTGGTCTTGGACAGCAATTTTTTCCTTTTGTTATACAGTTTATTTATTGCAGATGTCCACCAGACAGGTTTACTCTTCCTTGCGGAGGATGATTTAGTCTTGCCGGGTATTCCTGATTCCATGCATCTATATAAATGCTCGTATAGTGCTTTGGTGTAGTTTTGGATATTGGTGCCAGTTCCTACAGAGGGGGAGGGGGCTGTAAAGTTGTTTATACCATCCCTCAGGAGGCTGTAATCAACTTTGGAGAAGTTTTATGTCTGATCCTAGCTAGAGGGGGGTTGGGGGAGATGGTGACTTTGGAAGTGACCTCTTTGTGGTCGGATCTTACTAAGGCGGATGATACTATAGGGATGCTGCAGTGGTTGCTCATATTGGTTAATACTAAGTCCAAGATATTATCACCCCTTGTGGGGGTATTGACTAGCTGTTCAAAGGCATTTGCATTGACAAAATCCAGGAATCTCTGAGCATTTGTGTTCTGGCATGAGTAGTTCTTCCAGTCTATGTTTTGAAGTTAAAGTCACCCAAGATCAGGGTAAAGGGTTAAATCTTGACAGATTTGAACAGATCCAAATAGGCGGATTGGGCATCTTGAGTCAGATTTGAGGGCCGGTAGCTAGCCATGATGTGAATAGGGGTCTTGTCAGTGGTTAACTGCATCTGGAATGTCTCCTGTGAGTCATACTGTTTGACCAGCCTGGAGGTGTGTAAGTCTTTAATGTATATTGAACCTCCACCTCCTTTGGCTTTACTGCCCACAGTTTGGGGTCTGAATGTATGATAGGATGAGTAACCAGGTTGGGGTTCTCTCCACAGCTTTGAACCAGGTTTCTGTGACTGCACAGATGTCAGCATTTTCCAGGGTTATGAATGCTTGCAATGAGTGCAGTTTCATGCTTAGACTCCTAGCATTTAGCAGCATGACCTTTAATTTGTGTTTTGTTGAAATTTTTATGGTGGTAGTTTTAACCTCATCACTTTCCCTACAAAAGGCACTATAGGGGAGGCAAAAGCCTTTGCCAGAAGCCTGAAGCTCAGGTGAGGCAGATGCAGGCCATCTCTGGCAAAGCATTGTGGTCTGTCGATCATATCTTCCCAGGCTGTCAGGTACTGGATTCCCCTGGAATGACACCAGAAACTAAGCCAATTGTTAAAGTCAATCATTTTCTGTTTGTATTGGGGCATCATCCTGGGTGACGGCAGAATGCTGCTTAAGGCTAGAGACATACCTGCCTGGGACACATAGTCAGCGAGCTCAATCATGTCTTTCTTCATATAGTCCAGAGAGGTACATCTCAAGTCATTCACACCAACATGGACATAACAGTATCTGTTGTTGAGAGACTTGAGTGCGTTTGTGATATGGCGGATTCTGGCACCTGACAGACACTTAACAGTGACTTTCTCCTTATCCAGCCTGGTGAGAGGCACATGTGTGTGTCTCACAATGGAGTCTCCTATGACTAATATGCTGGGTTTATAGTGAATCATTAGTGGTTGTGAGGCACAGTTGTGTGGACTATGCGTGGTATGTGGTGTGCAGGGCTGTGGAAATCGTGTGTGTTTTTGCTTTGTTTGGGTATGTTTATGTGGAGGACCTCTGCATATGTAGGTGTGTATTGTGTAGGTGTGGGTGGTGTTTGAAGTGTTTCAACCATGGAACTGAGGCAACAAGTGATAATTATTCCAAAAAGTAAAAACTTTTATTGCACACGAAGACAAAAACTGATATCACAAGTGCTTTCGCTCGGATGTTCCGAGCTTTCTCAAGTTAACGCTTTACTGTGTAGCAAATGCTTAAATAGTTGCTTACACCAATTACACTTCTAAAATAGTGATTAATTAAAACATTATACAATTAAGTAAGTTCTTAATTGAACTCTTGCAAATCTCTGTTAAAATATGAGTTGGCTAAACTGTTGTTCTTTTTAAACACATACATCAAGTGTTTACATTTACCGAATGTTTTTTGACACAAACATTCAAGTAGTATTTAAAATATATTATAAAACTCCAACAATGTTGATATTTAAAAAAACTTCAATATCATTTCTACTCTATTTCATTGTGTGAATGTACAATTTTGTGTTCTTGGAATGTAATTGAGTAAAAAACTTTCCATGACCATAGTACTCATAAAACTTCAAGTCTGTGAAGAACAATAAAAGCATGAAATAATGATTGTTCATATAACGTAAGTACAAGCAAAAGCAAGTGGAACTTCTGTGTGACCGAAAATGTTGTTACTAACCAGTGTACTCTAATTTCTTTCACAATCTGGCTCTTCTAAGTTTTAAAATTGGCTTGATACTGATTGTGTCATTTAGACCAGGCCAGTTGCCAGAATCTAACCTTAGCTGCCACACCAACTCCCTATACTCGAGGGTGGATTCCCAATCCCCCCCTCGCAACTCACGGTTTACTTGTTCTAGAATCATAAATTTAAAATTGTGGTTTGGACATGAAAGGGAATGTTTGTATAGTGCATTCATTTCCTTATTTTTGGCTATTTCATAAAAATGTTCATACATTCTTTTTCTAATTTCCCTTTCTGTCTTCCCTATGTAAAAACTTTTGCAGAACATGCATACCACCAAGTAAATCACCCCTTTAGCATTACATGTAAAATATGTGGGGGATTTTATCTTCGTTTTTCTTGAAGGGAGGTATACCCCTACATCATCTAAAATTGCGTGGCATTGATGACAAGCCCCACATTTGTAGGTACCAACTTTTTTTACCCAATCTTTATTTCTTCTTTTCTTCTCAAACATTTCCTTAAGGTTTGTCCCCTTTTTTCTAATAAATTTTGGTTTGGAGGGTAAAGTGGTCTTTAAATCTTCATGTGACGTGAGTACTGGCCAGAATTTACTAATAATCCTTTCTATCTCATGTGCTTGGTCACAGTATGTGTAAATGAACTTGGGTCCAGTAAAATCATTTCCTTTAGTGATGGATGCATTATTTTCCGTGTGCCCCTTTCCCAACAAAGGGCAGTACGTTGAACTTCTCTTGTCCATTACCTCTCTAAGTAAAACCTGGAACAAGTCTAGTGGATAAGCTCTTTCTAAAAACATGTGTTGCAATGTTTGAACTTCCTTAAAAAAATCAGCATCTGTGCTACACATTCTGGACGCTCTAATTAGTTGTCCTTTAAGAATGCCCTTTTTCTGTGAAAAAGGATGGGCACTCTGAAAATGCAAAAGTGAATTTGAAAATGAGGCTTTTCTATGAATTTTTGACCATATTGGCCATTTTTTAGGTCCTAATAAGGTTCTTTATTTACCTTGGATTTTGTGTCATTTGGTCAACATTGGTTAGCTGGACTTAGTGTAGCTGGTGTTTCCCTGAGTTACTGGTATTCGTACACGTAATAGATTCCATTATAATTGGATACAATTTATTCCTGCCTGTTTTTGGCAGAGGTTATTTGAGGTTTTTTCCAGTTTTGGCACCACGTTCTTCCCTTTTCGGTTTTGCTGGGACAGTCATTATGAATCTGGACAGTATATTGCAGGGTATGTGTGCTGATAGAGAAGATATCCAGGTCTTCGGACTGGAATCGATCTCAAGCAACAGTTCTATGGACCAACAGACTACTCTTTCTAGTGATGGATGCCAATTTGCATTTTGTAATTTGGAAAAAGCCCTTAAGGGGCTGAGAGCAAATATTTGGCATCTACACCTGTTTAAGGCCTATTCACATAAAAAATTAGTACCACGTGGACTTAGAATTAAGCTAAAGCCCATGGTCAGCAGATCTGAAGAGAGGCTGACCAATGAGTGGTTTGAGGCAGCTCAAGAGGGATCCATGAAGTTTGTACAAATATTGACAGATTATTATGAAAGGACAATAGACTCAAATATTGTTGAGATTAAAGAGTTAAGCAGTATTTGTAAACAATTTGAATCCAACACTAATTATGGTACGTTGGTTGCCAACTTATCAAAAGAATTGACCCAGTATGACAAATTGACGAAAGAGAGAAAAGTTAAAAAATTTCATAGGGACGTTAATGATTATGCCAGGGGACGTCCCTTTGAGCTTCAGAAATCAGTGAGATTCAAAGATATGTCTGTGGGTAGGAGTGGTGCCAGAACTAGGAAACGACCTAGACCAATTCTTAAAAATAGGGAACAGACATATACCAGCACCTCGGGTGATGAGTCTTCCCCCACTGATAGTGAGGGGATTACCTCTGACCTCTCACCTCATAAAAAAAGAAGTAATATACCTACCCCTTTTGGGGTAAGAAGAAACGACGCGGGGGGAGGAAACACCGTAATAGGTTCAGATCTGGAATCAATGGATGGAATAGTGCAAGCTCTTCTAAAATAGATGTAACTACTTCCAAGATAGATGAAACTACTTTTCAAAATGTGCTTAATCTGTCTAAGGTTGAATTAACATTGGAACAAGAAAAAATACTGAATAAAGGTTTAGGGTTTGTACCCGGATTTTTTTGTGATCAATATCAAACTGTAAATGATATTTTGGAATTTTGCCGTCGTTTAAACCTTAAGATATTTTTTTCAGATCAGACAAATAACACAGCTCAAAGATCTACTGAATTTAGGTTTCTCAAATCTACATTTCTACCTCCTGCTAATATGCATGTTACAGCCTTTCAACAGGCAGTACTTAGGGATTTACATTTTCCGCCATATGGCTTTAACATTATGTCAGACAATATTCAGCATACTGAAAGACAGGCACTTGAGGAATTAAAAAATAACAATGACATTGCCATTGTCAGGGCTGATAAAGGTGGGGCAGTAGTGGTTTTGGATATGGATTATTATACACAGGAAGGATTAAGACAATTATCAGACCATAAATGTTATAGGAAAATGGACATTGATCCGACCACTACTTTTAAAAAGGAGATTGATGAGTTCCTGAGTAGTGCAGTTGAAAATGGTATTTTGTCCAATACTATTGTTAAACATTTGACAGTTAAGGATCCTAATAAACAGATACTTTATCTATTGCCTAAAATACACAAATCCCTGACTTCCCCACCTGGCCGTCCGATTGTGTCTGGTCATGGTTCTTTGACGGAACCACTTTCAGTGTTTTTGACTGAATATTTAAAACCTTTGTTAACTCAGGTAAGAGCTAGAATTAAAGATACTACACAGTTTTTACAAATCATAGAAGAGATGGAACTTGAACCAAATTGGCTACTTTGTACTTTGGATGTAAAATCTTTATACACGAGTATTCCCCATTGGGCGGGCCTTCAAGCATTACAATACTGGCTTGAGAAATCCAACTTATATCGGCCTGGATTTAATACACTTTTGATCTGTATGTGTGAGCATGTTTTGAATAAAAATGTATTCTTTTTTCAAGGTGACTGCTATTGGCAGTTACAAGGCACTGCTATGGGTGCATCTTTTGCACCCATATACGCAGATCTATTTATGGCGTACTTAGAAGAATACTTAATTTATGATACATCTCACAATATTTACATCGTAGAAATAGATATCTGGCGCAGATATCTTGATGATTGTTGGATGGTGTGGCGGGCGGATGCGGAATATCTTAAAGAATTTGTGGACTACCTCAATAGTAATCCTTGGGGCATTGAATTTACTATTAATAGCAGCAGGTCTAATATTGAATTTTTGGATGTTAGTGTATATAGGAAGCCAGATAACACGCTAGGCACAAAAATATATAGGAAATATCCTGAATATAATACACTGCTACATGCCTCGAGCATGCACCCCCGCCACACTGTCCGGAACATCCCCAAATCTCAATTCTGCTGTATCAAAAGAATTAATTCCAGTCAGGAAGACTATGAGATAGCCAGTTTGGATCTTTTTAATAGATTCTATGATAGAGGGTATGCTGTGTTTGATATCAAATCTGCTAAATATTGGTCAGACAAAAAAACTAGGGACCAGCTTTTACAATATCAGGACCATCATCAAGATAAAAAAGGGGATGAGGTCTTGAGATTGGTTACTACATATGGCAGGAATAATCAGGTTATTAGAGGAGTGGTGGAGAGAAATTGGAATATCTTGATGGCTAATGACATTCTTAGACAACACCTTGGGACACGTTGTCAATTTTCTTATAGAAAGGGCAAGACTTTAGGCTCTATGTTTTCACATTTCAAACATCATGGCAGTGGAGGGGCACGGTATAAATAGCTCACCATTATGGGCAAAGAACTGATTGGCACTTTTCCTTGTGGACATTGTACGTCCTGTTTGGATATTAACAAATCCAAATCTTTCAGTAGTGCCAACACTAGTAAAGTCTATGATTTAAAATTTTTTGGTAATTGCTCGATGAGTTGGGTGATATATCTTGCCACCTGTCAATGCTCTGCATTTTATGTGGGCAAGACCTCCAGGCCTCTTAGAATCAGAATCGTGGAACATAGGAGTAACATTAAAAATAAAAAATCTACTAATGCCCTTTATTTACATACTGTGAAACATCCCACGGCAAAATTCAAGTTCACTATTATTGACAGGATTGTTGGTGATAGGAGTCATCAACAAGGTTGGGAAAATATTTTGACACAAAAAGAGAAATATTGGATCATACATTTGGGTGCATTATTCCCGCCAGGTATTAATGATCATCTATAGTACAATTTTTGTGATATATATCCCTGCATTATTATGATAGATATGATCTTAGAAAATACCAGAATATTATATAACAATTTATTAATGTTATATTTGTGTAGAACTTTCTGCTGAAATACATCAGCAATAATTTTGCTCTATACATTTATATTTGAGTCTGACAATGTGATTGATATTCCTGTACATTTTATTTTTATTTTAATTTTTATTTTTGATTTAGATCTACATACATTATTTTTGATGTATACATGTATGTTATTGTGTAAGGCCCATATTTGTTTATATAACAACTGTTTTTTTCACAATATGGGGTGCTGGTCCTATTCAATATTAAGAACTTGTGTTTGAATTTTGATTGGTTTATTGTGTTGACTGACACTATAAAAGGGAATCAGATGTTGTGTTTGGCTTTTTTCACATTTTTCAGCTCCACTGAAGAAGGGTAACCGAAACCGGTTTGGAGCAGGATATATTCTTATATCCTATGTACATTCTTTAATAAAATGCTTTTGGAACAGAAGTTGCTGGCCGTTGTGTTATTTACAATCAGTATCAAGCCAGTTTTAAAACTTAGAAGAGCCAGATTGTGAAAGAAATTAGAGTACACTGGTTAGTAACAACATTTTCGGTCACACAGAAGTTCCACTTGCTTTTGCTTGTACTTACGTTATATGAACAATCATTATTTCATGCTTTTATTGTTCTTCACAGACTTGAAGTTTTATGAGTACTATGGTCATGGAAAGTTTTTTACTCAATTACATTCCAAGAACACAAAATTGTACATTCACACAATGAAATAGAGTAGAAATGATATTGAAGTTTTTTTAAATATCAACATTGTTGGAGTTTTATAATATATTTTAAATACTACTTGAATGTTTGTGTCAAAAAACATTTGGTAAATGTAAACACTTGATGTATATGTTTAAAAAGAACAACAGTTTAGCCAACTCATATTTTAACAGAGATTTGCAAGAGTTCAATTAAGAACTTACTTAATTGTATAATGTTTTAATTAATCACTATTTTAGAAGTGTAATTGGTGTAAGCAACTATTTAAGCATTTGCTACACAGTAAAGCGTTAACTTGAGAAAGCTCGGAACATCCGAGCGAAAGCGCTTGTGATATCAGTTTTTGTCTTCGTGTGCAATAAAAGTTTTTACTTTTTGGAATAATTATCGCTTGTTGCCTCAGTTTCGTGGTTGAAACTGTTTTCTTGGTTCCGTTCTTTAACTGTTGTTGGATTGGTGTTTGAAGTGTAGTTGACAACCTTTTCAGTGCGATATACTGGCTTGAAGGGAGAGAACTTGGACACTAGGTTCCTAATGTAATTGCATCTCTCACAGATTGTGTTCCTAGGTGGTAGTAGTAGATGGTTGTCTGTGTACATGAGGCATTTGCTACACTGTCTCAGGATGCCCATATCAACCAGACTGGCAGGAGAAACCATAGGAAATTGTCCATCAATATTTGTCAGAATCTGAGTGAGAAAGGCCAGGGAGAGATAAGGGGTGGGCCTAAAGCCCACGTGCTTAAACCAAAACTAAGAGCTTAGAATAACACTTAAGAATAACACTTAATGATTTAGACAGGCTATAAACAAGCAGTAATAAATGCAACAGAAAAGATGCAGTTGAATACTTTAGAGAACAAGCAGCAAGTAGCAGGAAAAAGCAAAGTAAGATGAAGTAACAGAGTGGTAGTAAGAAACACAAATTCGAAAAATATAAGCAGCTGAATAGTGTCTTTTTTTAAAGTAAAAAGGGAAAGAGCAGAAGCAGAAGATAATTGAAGGTTAAGGGACTAAGGGGTTTGGCCTCCCAAATGATCTCTGTATTTGGTAGAATAAGCTAAAGAGATGGGACCAGGAGGAGTGTCCCAGATCAAATTTACAGTAGGGGCGAGCACTGCAAAAGCCACCAACTTTAAGAACAGAACAGGAATAGGGTAGGGAGGTGGGAGAAAACCAGTTTCAGCACAGATCAAAAACAATTCCAGCAAATATATAAATAATTCAGTCAAGCAAAAATTAAGACAGTGCAGAACTCTGAACAGTTAAAGTGTTAAAAAATATACTTATCAGCTCTATATTTTCAGATTGTTTGAGAAGCACTCTCAGTCAGAACACAAGGAGATTCTAGCAATGATATGCAGCGATTTACAAACAGGGAATATTTTGATTGTGAATGATATTTTGGGGGGAAAAACATGTCAACATTACTGAGGATTTCTATATATGTGCTATTTTGAAACGTGATTCATCTGCTGAAACCAAAGATAAAAATGACAAATTTTTGAAACGTTAAAATGTAATTTTGAGCTGAACCAATGATAACAGATTAAATATTTCAGTTTAATCACAGCAGATATAAGAAGAATGATACTGAGTACAGCTGAGAGGAATGAACTCTGAATTTGGTGTGAATTTGGATAAACTAATTGATAGATTCATAAGTGGTAGTCATGGTAAAGCCTATCACAGAATACTGTTATATGAATTAAACGGTTTACTATCAAAATGTCGATCCTTACTCCGGCGAATGTCGTGTAATCGAAACTGGAAGTTCGAAAACGATAACATCGATCTCAAAAAAACAATCTACGAACGGTTTTAACATGGGTCGAGGTAGGTGTTCAGTGTTATTCCAAACTACAAACATCTCCCCTACCTCGACCCATGCTAAAACCCATTCTTAGATTTTTTTTTGTGACTCGATGGTACTGCTTTCGACCTTCCATTTTCGATTATACGTAATTCGCCGGAGTAAGGATCGACATTTTGATAGTAAACCAAATTAAACTTAACACTTCTATGAGCTTCTGACATTTTTCTGAACGTAAAAATGACAGAAATAGATATGCAGTCTAAGAAAGCATGAGGTATCTGTTTGCATATCACATAAAGTGAAAACTCAAGCAGCAAACCAGAAAGCTAAAATTGTTTATCACTGTAATAATACAAAAATAGCCTACAAGACTGCATTTTTAAAGATGTGAAATACCATTCTCGTGAAAAGTTGGCAAACATAAAGTGAACAGTTCGCAACAAAAAGAAGTTATGTCTTACCATAACGTTCCATCTATGTTGTTGATCTTCGTTCATTCATTACTGATGGGTTATCGGTTCCGTCCTCGGAACCGAGCCAGCCTTATACCAAGCTTGCGTCAGCCAAAAACTCTCGAGCCAAGATCCTACCCACAATGTTCTGCTCCCTGTTACCTCAGATTGAGTTTGCAAGTTGATAGACAAAAATAGAGGTTACCTCTGGTCATAACAGACCTACAAGAATAGAAGAAGGACCATATGAAATCCACCAGGAACCTCCGGAGGGGGACAAAGGATGGGGGTTAATGAATGAACGAAGATTAACACAGATGGAACATTATGGTAAGACATAATGATGTTGTTACTCTTCATTCATTCCTTACTGATGGGACAGAGTCCCCAGCTACCTGTATCCCTGGGCAGCCCTCATGGAAGGACATTCCTGTGCACCATGGAACCAAAAGAAGCTCTTCCTCTGGAGGCCAAATCCAATTAGTAATGAAGAATAAAGGTATGGGGCTTGGCCCAAGACGCAGCTGAGCAAATGTCATTGAGGGAAGCCCTAGCATTGAAAGCTGCTGAAGTTGCCTTTGACCTTGTAAAATGGGCTTTCACTTTGTGAGGCGAGGTGATGTTGTTCTTGTTGTAGATGAAGGTAATGCAATTTCTCAACCATGATGCTAATGTAACTTTAGAAACAGGGTGACCTAGTCTTGGAACAGAAAAAAACAGAAATAATTGGTCTGATTTATGGGTAGATTTTGTTCTGTCCAAATAAAAATGGATTTGCCTGTGAACATCTAGGGAGTGCAGGCAATACTCTCCCTTGTTAGAATGATTAGGAAAAAGTACTGGGAGATCAATAGACAGGTTGATAGAACGCTGTGACACCACTTTCAGTAAAAAGGAAGAATTAGTTCTCAGTAAGACTATATCCTTATAGAAAATAAGGTATGGACGTTTGATGCATAAGGCTTGAAGTTCTGACAGATGTCTGGCCGATGTGATAGCAACCAGAAACAAGGTTTTCCAAGAGAGGTACTTTAAATCACATGAAGATGCAGGTTCAAAGGGGGGTGCTGTTAAGGCTTGCAGAACCAAAGACAAGTCCCAAGGTTGTACTGGTTCTCTAAAGGGAGGTTTTAAGTGAAAAACGCCATTCAAGAAAGTCTTACAGAGTCTGTGTGACATGAGAGAAGAGTAATGGAAGCCAATGTGGAAATTAGAAATGGCAGCTAAGTGAACACGAACAGTAGAGGCTGATACCCCAGAATGAAAGAGATCTGATAAATAATCTAATACCACTGAAACTGGTGCTGACAAGGGGTCCAATTGTTTGTTCACTGCCCATAATGTAAATCTCTTCCATTTGCTGAGATAGGTTAGCCTGGTTGATGATTTATGAGATGCAATAAGAATATTGAGCACCAGGGAAGAGAGGTTATCCTGCCTGGCAATCATTGGAAATGGAGGAACCAAGCTGCCAGCTTCAGGTTTGTTAGGCTGGGGTGGGTCAGACCCTGTGAATGGGAGATCAACGTCGGAGTTGGATTGAGAATCCATGGTCGATCTAGCAGGTGAGGCCACAGGAAGGGAAACTAAACTTGTTGAGGCCAATATGTTGCAATGAGGATTACTTTGCTCTTCAACTGGTGTGCTTTCTTCAAAAATTGGGAGATGAGGAGTAGAGGAGGGTAAGCATAAAGCAGACCCAGGGGCCAAACATGGACTAGAGTGTCTCTTGGTGACTATCCCCAAGAGGAGATCAGGGAAAAGTAGTTGCTGCACTTATAGTTGATTGGGGAGGTGAATAGATCACAGCAAGGCTGGCCCCAGTGGTTGAAAATTTTTGCCGCTATCACAGGATTGAGGGACCACTTGTGAGGTTGTAGAATACACCTGCTCAATTTGTCTGCTATCATACTGGAGCTTGTGGGAATGTGCATTGCAGTTAGAAAGTAGTTGGAAGCTATCGCCCACTGCCATATTCTCAAGGCCTCTCAGCATAATGGGTAAGATCTGGTGCCCTCTTGCTTGTTGATGTACCAGACTACTGACATGTTGTCTGATTGGACTGCAATAGTCCCTGATGGAAGGATCGAGTGGAATGCTTGCAATGCTAATAGCACTGCCCTCAGTTCCAGGACTGTGGCTTTGGGCTGATGGGGGCTGAAGGGGCGAGACCACTGTTGGGGATTTTGAGACGTCCACTAGAGCAATTCTTGCTTTCATCTCTGAGTTACACTTATCTGAAAAGAAAAATGATGTTGTAGAGGGTACCACTGAGTGAGAAGTAGCCACTGAAGAAGTCTCATGTGGAACCTGCACAGAGGAACAATGGTTATCAAGGCTGCCATCGACCCCAAGAGTTGGAGTACGGACCGAGCAGAAGATTTGTGGTGACAGATTATCTGCTGAACCTGGTGCCTTATTCTTTGAAGTCTGTGGTCTGGGAGAGATGCTGTGCAATTCCTTGTGTCCAACAGAACTCCAATGAATTCTAAAGATTGTGCCGGGGTCATGGTGGAATTCTCCCATTTTGTAGTGATTCCCAGGTGCTGAATTTGTAAGAAGAGTGTAATCTAGGGTTTCCTTTAGTAGACGCTTGGTGGGGGCGGTAAGGAGCCAGTCGTCTAGGTATGGAAACGCCTGGAATCCTTGAAGTTGCAGGTGAGCGATAAACACTGCCATGCATTTGATGAACACTTTGGGGGCTGTAGATAGACTGAAGGGCAGTGCTTGAAATTGGTAGTGACTGGCTCCTATGCAGAAGCGGATGTATCTTCTTGAGTGCTTGTCCAATTTTATATGGTAATACACATCTTGAAGATCTATAGAGCACATCCAATCATCTTCTTTCAAAATAGGAAGGATAGATTGAACTGTGACCATCTGGAATTTCTATGTCTTTGCAAATTTGTTTAGTGTGCTGAGATCCAGAATCAGTCTCCAGCCCCTATCTTTTTTGGCACTAAAAAGAATCTTGAGTAAAAAATGGATCCTATCTGGTCTGGGGAGACTGTTTGGATGACTCTTTTTTGTAGCAAATTTCAGATTTCATGGGCTGCTGCTTCCCTTTGACTGGGTGGGATGTAGGTTAAATTTCTGGGTGAAGTGGGATAGAGATGGAAGGGAATGCAGTAGCCTCTGGATATTATCCATTGTACCTGAGAATTGGTGGTTATGGTTCACCAGGCAGTGGGGTACAAGGAAAAATTACCCCCGACCGCTTTCAGAGGTGAGCAGTCGGGCACAGCTTCAGGAGCACTGGTGGGGTTGCCCAGAGAAAGAATCTGTGGAACCCCAGTTTCGTGGACCTCCCCTGCCCCAAAAGGGGTGTCTTCCATTAGAGTTTCCCCCTCTGTCCTTAGGGGAGAACTCAGCATGTACATCATGGAAAGATCCCTGTGATTTTCTGTGCCACATCTTCCTGCTTCTCTGATTTCTGGAGTAGAATCGTTGAGGGGTGGAGTGTCGTATACCAACGGCAGACAGGGTTTTACCATCTTGTTCGCACCTTGCCAGAGTATCTTTAACCTTTGGGCCAAACAATGAAGTGGCCTCGATGGGGGCATTCAAAAAGGAAGCCTTAAAGGAATCCGCAAAGTTGCAAAGGCGCATCCAGGTATGACGTCTCATGACTATGCCTGCGCCTGCTGCTCTATCCGCTCCTTCCATTGCATGTGATATGAGGCGCATGGAAGAACTGGATATCAATTCCAGGGTGGCTATCTGAGAATCTACATTGTTGCGCACCTCATCAGAAACAGCTCCTGCCAAGGTTTTAGAGAGTTGGTTGATAAGGTCTCTCTGGAGCCTCGTAAAGTGTGCCAAGTAGTTCAAGGCCCTTACAGTGAAGGTCGATGAAGCAAACACATGCTTCCTGAGTCTGTCTATCTCCTGCAACTCCTTGTTGGGCAGATGGACATTCTGGTTCTCTTCTGCCAAGTCTTTTTTGGTTGCAGCTGCCACCACTATGGCATCTAACGGAAGACCTTTGGACCAATGAGGATGTTCAGCAAGGTGAGATAAAATTTTGTCAGGCCTCTGAGGTATAGCTTCTATAGTGTCAGGAGCCTTCCATGCATGCTGGATGATGAGCTGGACAAGCTCATTGGCTGGTGGGGTAACCCAGGAGGTAGGGGACCGGGCACGAAAGGCCTGCAGGAATACAAATTCCTCTGAAGAAGAGTTAGAGGACTTCCAGTCGCTCCTCTGTCTTAGGATCTCAAGGATGTCACCAAAGGACACCTCATCAGAGGGTGACGGTGGGGACCCTTCCCCGTCATCAAAGTCCGTATCTTTGGTTAGAGACTTCTCAGTGGAGTCCATGTGCTTCCTCTTGCCTGAAGCCTTGCAAAGGACTTCCTCAGTGGGGAGCTCTGGAAAAGATTGCAAGGAGGGGATCTCCTGAGGGGGAGAAACCTGAGGCCCTTGTGCCTGGGGTCCGGTAATTGTGGCTTGTGACAGTTGCAGCACAGAGGGGGGCAAGGACTCTGACAGGGGATGTTTTGCCAGCAGAGGCAAGTGCCCTCTCCATGGCCTGGAAGGCTGGACCACCTGAAGAGGGATAGGAGCCCAGAACCGAGTACAACAACCTCGTAACTGGGGTCACACCCTGCTCTGATGAGCTGACCCCCAGACCAGGAGTCTCAAAAGGACTGAGGAATGTGAGGGGAGGAGGATTCCTGGAGGGTGCCATAGAAAAAATTGGCATCGAACCAAGAACACCTATCCCCACGGCACAGCCACTAGCCTGAGAAGGGCTCAGTGCCCAGTGCATCAAGGGCCACAAGGACGACTCCAGCTCCAAAGTGAGGTCCACTGTTGGTGTCGAAGGAAGGGAAGCTGCTGTCAGGGGAAGGGGCTTTGATGCTTCCCTGGAAGTTGAAGAAGGAGTGTAAGAAGGAGTCTGTGTAGAAATACAGTCACCTGCAAGAGGGAGCACAGCTTTAGATGGGTGAGAGAGTCCCCTGGCCACAAAAAACTGATCGACAAGCGGCAACACATCCTGTTCTGACAGGCTCCTGGTCAACCTCATAGAGAGACCTGGTGGAGATTCTGGCCTGTCCAAAAAGGGTCTGTACTGACTTTCCACAAAAGAATCTAAGGAGGGAGAGTACTTAGTTCTTGCGAGTTTGTGTGGTGCAGAGCCCAGAACCAAGGGTGTCTGCAACGAGGAGAATGGTGCCAAGGGTATCTGTGCCAAAAAAGGTGAAGCCATAGGTGCTGAAGGTGTCTGCACCATGAAGGGCGATGTGGCAAATGTCTGCACTGAAGAATACAGTGCCATCAAAGAAGGTGTCTGCACCAGTAACAATGGTGCCGAACGTGACTGCACCGTGCAGGTCAGTGTCGAAGGCATCTGCACTATATAGGGCAGTATCCTGGAAGTTGACTGCATCATCAAGGACGGAACCGAAGGAGTCTGCACCAATGGTACCAAAGTAGACTCTGCCTTTAGAGACAGTGCCAGAAGGGTCTGCACCAATGTCAGTGGTGCTGAAAAAGGCTGTGACAAAACTGTCAGAGCCATAGGTGTCTGCACTGGGAACTCCAGTGCCAGTGGCAATGAAGAAGATATAGATGGACTGAGAATAAACTGGGCTGGTGCTGAGGCTGGGGCCAAAAGGACCACAGGTGGCAGTGCCAGGCCCGAAATTTTTACCTTTTTGTGAGTCGACTCCTTGAGCTCTCCAGTGGGAGATGAAGTGAGCGACCTCAAGGAGGAAGAAGAAGAAGAATTATGCCTCTTACGGGGTTTAGAAGGAGGGGGTGAGCCCTCTGACCCAGAGATAGCCTCACAGAAAGGAGTTTTAAGGAGGCCTTTTCAGATAAGTTTATTCTTTCTTTCATTCAGAGTCCTATTCGAGAAATTTCTACAAATCCCACATGGAGGATCCACTGAAAGGTGGGAAACATTGAGACAATAAACACAGAAATCTGAAAGCCATCAGAAAGCAGTAACTTACAGCCACATTCTGCACATTGTTTGAAACCAACACTACTTTTCTTATCCGATATTGTGACATCAATCGAGAAACTACGACCCTACTAAAAAGTTAAGAAACTACTCAGATGGGTAAGAAAGGGAGAAGAAGAAGAATTACCAATGATGGTAATGGAGAATTACTTCAAAGGTAAGAAAAAGGAAAACACTACAGGGAGAGAGTCTCAATGTTGCGATAGGGTAGGAGGATAGAGATAGTGAAGAATTGAAAACGTTCTAAACACTAATAATAGAGAAACTTCAAAAAGTTAAACACTTAGCTGTGAGAGAAGGCTTGACACGGCTGTACAGCAACATGGCAAACGAGATCTGAGGTAACAGGGAGCAGAGCATTGTGGGTAGAATCTTGCCTCGAGAGTTTTTGGCTGACGCGAGCTTGGTATAAGGCTGGCTCGGTTTTGAGGATGGAACCGATAACCCATCAGTAAGGAATGAACAAAGATTACCAACATCAGATGCCATGTTTAATGAAAAGAATACAATTTATGTGTCTAAAGAATAAGAGGAACTGTCAAAGTTTTTTCACTGTTAACTGAGTATTGAAAATAAACATTTGCATCTATTTTTGTAGTCCATGACACTAAAATGAAGTTTTCTGGTGATGGGTATTCTATGTCATACACATTTTCTCCCTGGGGGGCACTATGTAACCAAAGCCTGATATGCAGGCAGAAATATGATGTGATGAGTACTCTGTGTCACAGGTAATTTCCTCATGTGTTGTTGTTGCAATGTCACTACATAGCTGAGATCTGTGATCACCATGCTGGCTTGCTGCTCCAGGACCTCTTGCCCCCTATTCCCAGGTATAGTCTGTGATTTAAATTATGTCTGCTAGTGGGGTGTCCTGCCACCAAAGTGTCATGACCTTTCACGGTGAGAGCTGAGAGAAGTGTGATACATATCAACAAGCAGGTGAGAACTGTATGCCCCACAATGTACTTCTTACATGGCCACTTCTGGAAATGCCTATCCCAACTTTGGGCAACACTGACAGTGACTGCAGAAAAGGTGGCAATAGCAATCCTCTGTATGGAAGGAGCTAAGGCAGCAGGGTATGCCACCACAGACTTCCTTAAACCACCCATTACTGTGCCCCTGGCCTCACAGTAGTGAGGTTTATACCAGATTGAGATGTAGCAGATTGTGCCTGGATAATACTGTGGCTTATCTACAGACTGATCTTCAGTGTTGTCTGCAAGTCAGGGTCTGCCTTTGACATGTGGTGATACTGACCATCCCCACAAGGCTATGAAATGGTGGCTGCACCCACTTCATAAACACTGTGTACATCTGTATCCACAGTGGCAGAGGGACCACAGTTTTTTTGTTGAAACCATGAGGGATCCCTCCACTAATGTGGATGGTGAGCACTCATGCTGAATAGCCTCATGTTCTACTGAGGATGAAGCCACATCTTTAGCTTGTAATGATGGTGAATGCAAAGTCAGGAGGGAGACAGACAGTGCCAGTGCATTATCCAAGTGTGACTTGGGTATCTGTGTCTCATCATCATCGGCCCTAGCACAGGATGTTGTGTTAAAGCCTCTCTGTGTTACCACAGCAGCACCCTGACCTGTAAATGTGCAATGAAAGGAGGAAATCATAGGAGGTAGCTTGGGCACTTGTGCCAAAACTGTCCTTCTGTAGTATGCATTCTAAGGATGTACTTGCATGAAAAAAACATACAGACCCCACCTACCTCTGTTGCCATCCCGACATGGCTGTATACCTGAGGTACATAAAACAACACAGCCAATAGCTGCCATTGTTAGTCTGAGATGCCTATGTACAGTTCAACTGTATAGAACCCTGGTATAAATTGTAATAACCAGCATCCATCAAAGTGTATGGGGTGGATCCATCCTGATGTAAGTTTACACTCCTTTTGGGGATAATTGCAGATCCAGTGTCCCCCTACAGCGATACCTGAAATTCTATGACCCTGCCAGTCTGATGTTCCTAGATGGTCCTCTACTGTGGTCATTTGTTATGGAACTTGCCTTTGCCTTGGCATGATGTAACATGTCAGTAACATGCTTATGCCACTGCTGTAAGGCACAGTTTTACTCCCCTATGGCACTTATGTCATGGACCACTGCCTACCACAACTGGCCATGTAAAGGCTACTTAGCATCCTCATTTCCTAACAGATACCCTCCATATGTCCTCAGTGCTTTTAGGAGGACATTATTTTTAGTAAGGCTGAAATTGTCCAAATTCTGTATTTGCTTTGTCCTCCAGATATGCAAACACTTATGAACCCATGACACAGCTCTACAGACTGGATACTATTGGGAACCTACTATATAACCTACTTATACTTTGCTATGATCAAAGGAACAGCTGTGCGGGTATTCCATATGATAGCTATTTGGACAGATTTGAGATACATACAGCAGGTGTGCATACCAACAGATATGCATATGGCAGGTCAGGCATCCCTGCTGCAAAATTTGAGGTAACCCTAGTAACTGCCAGTGATGTGGCTTTACTGTAGTATGTTTGTGGGGTAAAGCTGTATGTAGGTATATGATTGTTGTACTCACCACGAAAGGAAAGCACATGTATTAGATAGACGATAAGAGTCCTGTAACACTATTATGGATGTAGAAGGAGGATTAACCCATCACCAGTGTATGGGCACTGCACTACTTTGCAGGTAGATGCACTGTAGAAATTATGTTGTAGGCATGATTTGTAATCAACCAGTTTGTTCCTCATGAAAATTACATATTTTTCGAGGATATTTAGGAGAATGGCAATTTTTGATATAGTCTGCAGGTGAGCACCTGCTGGTGCATGAAGGAAAGCTGACTAGTGGAGAATGTTTTGGACCCAGAATGCTAATATGATTTGGATAAGGAGTCATGAAATGGATGTCAACAGGACAGGGGGAGAGTGCAGACATCATTCTGATGACTTACAGAAAAGGAATTCTGATGATCGCCATGCATGAGAAGGGGAGGTAAAGCAGGAACACCCAAAAAGGTATAATGGCATAGCAATTTCTTATGTTTTCATTTTCATCTTGTTTTAGGACTCATACTGTTGTTGCTAATGGCAAGTATCTCATCTTAGGAATTAGGTCTTTTAGGTGAAGGTGGTTACAATGGCACTGCATTTGATATTCCTACTATATTTTGTATGCATTTCTGTGGGTCTCTTATCTTGGGTGGGCCAACACTGAATTATGCCATTATGACTGCACACTGACTGGTGTGTCCACATGTACACCTGTTACACATTCTGCTTATATATTTTGATGTGTGTGCAAGGTTCCAACACTTGCCTATTATCTGTTATGTAACTAATTCAAAATACTTACAGGATATATCTGTTGTTCCAGTATCTTGTCTTCAAGACATAATGGTTGGTTCTCTGATGTGCCCTTTCCCTTTCACCATGAGCAGAGTGTGAAGCAAATTGTGTCATCTTCTACAACAGGCATGAGAGGCTTGCGGTCACCATGGCTAATTCCCTTCATGTGTGCTGACATGTCTGCCAAATACATTTTATCAACTTTCAGGCTAACTTCACTTATGGTACAGTGTCCCATTCTTGCTAAGGTTGAGATGCGCAAAGGTGATGACCCTGGGCATACCACAGCAGAAGGGGGTGCCGGCCCTCTTCAGCCAGTAACCCACCTGTATTGATTGAGGTGTTCCAGCTTTAACTGGGGTATGGGCAAGAGGCTGCAGTGGAAAAAGCAGAGTGTGTGTGCGTGTGTGTGTGTGTGTGTGTGTGTATTAACACATATATATATATATATATATATATATATATATATATATATATATACACACACACACACACACACACACACACACACACACACACACACACACACACACACACACACACACACACAAACACACAAACACACACACACTATACCACTGTGCCAAAAGAGGAGGATATGGCCCATACCATAATATCCCTGAAACATCCTGTGGGGATGGATCCCTGTAATGTGCCTGTGGACTTGATTCATAGATGACATGATGTGTCCTCCCATCATCTTTTGCCCTGCTCTATGCTCTGTGTATTTTCCAACCTCCTGTTGCCACTCGGTCTATCCCATGTCACTCCATATCAGTGTGTGGGCATTTCCAACCTTGTTTTTCTATGCTATTGTTATGTTTATGTATCTGCCTCAGTACACTATGATGTCCTTGTTTCTTACTCTGCTTTCTGTTTTATCCACCCCTTCTCTCTCTCTAGTTCTCTCTCTCAAAAAAAAAAAAAATGAGGCCCTATAACCACAAAAATGTTGCTCTCCTTTCCTCCATCTTCCACACTCCAATATATTGCTCTTTTGTATGACCCTCTGTTTGCTCTTCCGTTTTTTCCTACTTTTGTGTGCATGCCCTTCCTTCCCTCTTATGAATCCAACAGGTGCCATATAAGTGGATATCATAGCATTGCAGCTGAAAGCAATAAACAGCTGCTTAGCTGTCTGTGAAAGATTGTGCTATCTTGCTGAGGTGTCTAATAAAGTGTGAGGTCTAGCTGCTACAAGCTGTGGTTTACATTGAGATATTACTGACCCGAGTTCATGTATTTTGCTCCTGTGAGACTGTGTAACATAAGTTGTGGCTAGTCTGTGGATTTTAGCTGTCACTTCAATGTATGTATTGCACTGAAAGGCAGTATCTCCTTGCACAGTTACACTGTGTGGCAAGGTCTGCTTTCATAATTTCTGAATGGTTTATTTATGTACCCTACAGTGAAGCAAGCTGTCCATAAATAGACTGCATGTTTTCATTTTGATATTCCATGCCTATTAAATTGCTCTGCAGTGTCATTTAGCTACCTACGGCTTGTGCAACAGTGTGGTGTATCTCTATAAATCCCATCCTCTTTATCATGTTGCCAATTCCTGGGCATTACAACCTTGCAGTAAGGTTATCCTATAACCATAACATCAAAGTGCTAAACTATGCACACCATTTGGGAGCTAGTCGATCTACTGATAGCAGTTTCTTTGACTTTGGGTAGATCGAAGAAATTTTGTCAAAACACTCTTTGCAACCATGGATTTCTCTACTGTTGTGTGACCTTGGAATAGTTATATATAAGTTTAGGGTCTACTGATTGGATCCCCCCTTCAAAAAAATGTGTTTGACATTTGCTGAAAGGAGTGTTGACAAACTTTTTTTTTTCTATTGGCAGTCAAAGAAATGGCTGTTAATAGAGCAACATGAATTTCATCATTTATACATAATTTTAACTGGTGCTATTACCATTACAAAGCATGACTTTAAGGTAATTTCATTTTCTGTTTTTTTTTTATTGTTTTGTAGATGTAAATGTTTTAACTTGCTGTATTGCATATAAGACCTCCATGGAAAATGGACTCTTCTCAGTCAGATTTCCTAAATCTACAAAACACATCATAATTAAACAATCAAATGCATAAATAAATACAAATGCTAAGATGCTGGCCTGCATAAATATGTCCCTACTCCGTAAAGGGTACATCTACAGGTGATAGAGATGAAATTCCCTGAGCATCAATTGTCTGAAGCACAAGTCAGGAAACACAGCAAAGATTGCTGTTTTCTACAGTAAATCACTGCCAAAGTGATTTCTAAGTGTGCTCCAGCAGTGATTCCTTTGTTTTAGAAGCTTTCTCAATTTCTTCAGTTTGTGTGATCATTTATTTGGTATGTATAAGTTTGAGGGTATGGAAAGCTTGCTTTCTGCATCACAGGGTGAAGATTGGAGGGGTGCTGCAAAAATATCTTGCAGGTTTCAACCTTCTTTGTTTGGAGCATTAGTTTTCAGTGTTTTGGTCATACCGCTCAACTGTGCCAAATTCCTCGGTATTTCCCGGTTTGGGGCTCAAAATGGTACAGTGTCACAAATTCACAACTGGCCCCTTTAAATCCAGATTTCCTTATCATCACACACTGTCAGCATTAACAATGTGCAGACAAGGGCAATCTCCAGGGTTTATAATGTAAAAGCAATTACTGGTGCCATTCATAACTTGAAGGGAAAAATTAATAGCTCGCTTCTGCATGTAGAGTAGTGCCCATCTCTTGCCTGATTAGCCTTGATACAAGACATATTTTATACATTTCTGTGTCTGATAATATTTAACAAATATTTAAAAAGCACGCTAGCAGCCCTACAGGAACATTACTGACACCTTTGCCAGAGTGTTACACAAGATGCTTAGTAGTGTCCACTGATAGGCAAAACCTTTAAGCCTATTTTTTAGCAATCTTTTTTTCTTGTACCTATCAGGCAGGCCAGTTCTATCTGGCAACAAAAATGCTCAAATCCAACACCAAAACTGAAGGAGGGAAGCCGAGAACTGACTGAAACCACTATGTAGCTTTAATAACAAAAGTTAAAAATACGACTTAGCATTTACATTTTTCACATGCAAAGACTTCTTCAGAGTAAGCCAACAGAAAAAAGTCTAATGTATTTGAATACAATTAAATACCAAAAAAATCCCAGTCAGGAAAGACACATAATTAACCCAGTTAACCTTGAAGCTGTAGGCAAATAAAAACACTTGAATGGATAAATCACATAAAATACAAGAACAGATGTTGTATGCATATGAACATAGTCTAAAAAACTGCAGAACAAAATAAATACATTAGACTTTTTTTCCTTTGGTTTACTCTGAAGAAGTCTTTGCATTGGAAAGACAAAAGGGCTAAGTTACATTTTTATCAGTTGTTATTAAAGCTATGTGGTTTCAGTCAATTCTATCTGGTCCCATTGGTAAGTTAACTGTTTGCTCTATATATAATTTTCTGCTATCAACCTTATGACACCTATGTGTTCTGTTGCTGATGTCAGAAGTGTGACAGATCGGTGATGATTGTGCAGATGGTCAGTTTTCAGATTTTTTATTCCAATTGTGTGGGTTCAGTCTGTCTCTCTCTGATGGTCTTTGCACCTAGAACGTGAAATCCCAGAGAGAGAGAGAGAAACTTTTTTTTCTTTTTTTTCAAAGTTAAGAAATACGTAAGATGAAGGGTGAATGGGGTTAGACTAGTGAGAATTTAGTTATGATATGCGCTAATTAATGTGACCCATTTTCCTTTTTTTTTTTTCTATATTGAGATAGAATGCGGTTAGAGGTATGCCTCTCAGATCTTGCTAGGTGAAATTAAAGAAATGGCTCAGAGAACTTAGCACTTCCTGTAAGCATATCCTAAACTTCCTGTATAAGGTCTTTTAACTAATGGTGCATAACTCAAAAGCTTTTGTTTTACTTGACAGCTGTAGCAGGTTGGCATCAATTTCTGTTATTAATGGTGTAGTTGCAAGCTATGGGTAATGCATTGTAATTAGCGAAGAGTGAGTGCCTTGAGTCCTAAAATGTGGCTGCCTTTGTATGCTAGGAAGTTGGTGCTTGCTGACTTGTTAGGTGCTTGGTTTGCCTCCTGGGGTTGATGACAGGGACAAATCCCACGAGAGGTAATAGTCACACGTAAGTAATATAACTACAGTATTTGGTTGTTGCTGAAGAGATGAAGTAGCTATCTTGGTTTTACAACTGATAGAGTCATTAAAATCTTGTTGTTAGGCTATTTTCAGACTTCCATTAAGATCCATTTGATTTTTTGATTGTGTTAAAAGTATTTAAATGAATTCGCATGCATTAGAGTAGAAACAAAAAGTATCTTGATTAAATATGCAAGTGAAACCTGAGGTGTAAATTTTGATGAGCTTAACATTGAATTTATGCATTTAAGTTTTTCCTATTTATGACATTTCAGTACCGCAAACTCTTGGTTAATTGGCACCCATGGGGATTGGTAGATACTGGATAACTGTAGTTTCTGGTTGCTTGAGAGTTACTATTAAAAATATGCCTGACTAATACTGTACCATATACTACTTGTTTGGTTTGATTTGTTCTCAGGTTGGTGAAACAGGGAATTTATTTGTATCTTCCTTTTTAAAACATCTAAAACTTTAAAAACGTATGTTTCTGCGGGGGGTGGGGGTGCAGAAATTGCAGCACATGAAAAATGTACTGTGTTTCTTTGATTTTTTTTGCCGGTTGTTTCAGAGTGCTGGTTACTTGAGTTCCGGTTAACTGAGAGTTTACTGTATATTCTGTTTAATGTCTGGCCTTTACATTGCAGTCCTCCAGGGGGAAACAATTTCTCTGTTTATAAGGTTGCATCAAATTCTGATTTATTCCGTGACTTTTCATAGTAACCCCCAAAAGGAATACAAATGTGTTTTATGCCACCACACCACTGCATATTCGTTTTTTTTTATTCCTGCATTGAAATCTTGCTTCAAGAATTTATTTCAAATTTTGTTAGGAAAAAAAATCTGTCCTGAAGTATGCACCTTTTGTACGGCTTAGTACTTCCTATCTCATCTTAAAAGAGAGTTTATTATTATTTCATTGTGTGTTTAAATTGCTTATTTTCAGGATGACGCACATCTGTTTCTGTTACCTTTTTAGTTCTTTAGGTTGTTAACCTTGTGGAGTATAACTGTAGTGCTCTTGGATAGTGAATAGGATTCTTACACTGTATGCAGAATTGATTCTTCTATGTGTGGTATTAATGTAATGAATCTTTGCTTTTATGGCTGCCTGATTTTTAGGATTATCTTGTATAAAAACTAAATGGAGGTCATTTAGATGGAGAATTGCTTCTGTCATAACTCCTCCATCTTTTCCAAATCTCTATTACTTTACTACCTTGATGAGTGGATGGGTAACAGAAAGTTCACACCGGGGATCACACCAACGGCACTACTAGTAGGGGCCAAGGGTACTAGCTGCTAGTGTAAGGGTCTAGGGAACTACTAAAGGGGTGGTGAATACCGCACAACGTGGCTGGGCTAATATATGCCTTCGGACAGATAGCCCAGTACCAACCTATGGACCTATGAGTGTTGGGGCCTACCTGTCTCAATGGCAACTGGCAGTGGTACTGTTTGTGAAGTAGTGAATCTCATTTTAATTTGCTATTCTGTAAGCTATACAATATATGTTCTGGTCAGGCATTTGTACAGACGTACTGGCATATTAAGTTTTGTGTTCAGACCTGCACCTTTTATTCATCTCCAGGGCGTGAATGCGGTTTATTGTGATTAACCTGTTTGAATATTTGCTGTGATCCAGTTAACCACAGTGTGCCACAGGTATCAGATCACTGAGCATTAATGGGTTTCAGTGAGACCAGCTCTGACTGACTAGTTTTAAGAGTGACCCACAGTGGTTATCCTGTCTTTTTGGTTGAGAATACTTTTTTTGTCATCAGATTTCTGTAGACTAGACCCAAGGGCCCATTTTCAGCTATGATCTTGTTATAAAACAAGAGTAACAACCTATGTACCAAGTAGTACAGTGTAACAGTACAGTCACAATACAGTAACAATTTGAAACAAAATGACCCTGCCGCAGTCAGAAAGCTGAAGCACAGACTTGAATTGGGCTGTAGAAAATACTTATGGATCCTGAGAGCTGCATTTCAGGAGGAGAAAGTTTTATTGTTAAAGAAGGAAGCTAATGAAGAACAGTGGCTTAGATTAAGCATAGTGTATATATCAGTAAAAAGGAAGATACCCTAGCTATGAGTGCGACTGGTAAAACTTTTGCCTTACCAAGAGCAGCACAGTGGTTCTCAGAGAGTTTTAAGTTATTAATATATCTGCAGGCCTTGTGATTTTTAGTTTTTTACAGTTGAGGGAGGGTCCAGCAGGAGGATGTGTTCTAGTTTTGATAAGATGTACACCTTTTCACCTTTTTGAGGCTGTGGTTCTTGTTGTGGATGGTAACACTGGTGAAATGTATTGCTGATTGCGGTGAAATTTTGTAATTCAGTTGTTGCATATCTAAGATGTGAGGAGAGGGTAAGTTGTAGATCAATATGAAAAAAATCCTGCAAAGAATGTAGGATATTTCCCTAATGCTGATTTAACACACTGGTCATGGGGGACTTGGGAGAGGTATGTAGTTGTATCAAAACAGCATGCCCTCAGTTCGCCTGAAACTTGAGTTAAGAGTGAACTGTCTTCTGAGTAATTTTCCATTGTAGAGTTACAGCAGAAGTAGGTTGAACTTGAAGACCCTGTGACAATGTTAATGCATGTGATCCTAATGTGTTAATGAAAACAGTATAAAAGGATGAGTTCACAGAGAACTATAAATATACATCTATATATATATATATATATATATATATATATATATATATATATATATATATACAGAGAGAGAGAGATAGTTATATTAATTTGAGACATTGACAGAATAAAATTCTACAAATTAATATACATTTTTTTGAAGTAAAAGAAGTGTATGGTTCTAATTATTGTCATTATATATTGTGTGATTTGTCAACTTTTCTCCAAAAGTCACCAGTTTTAGGAAGGAATTAGGATTAAAAAGAGAGACCTGGATAGAGCTATATTTGGGGACAGTTAGAGGTATGAGTCAGTGCTCAGAATCAGCAGTTACTAGATTCGTTGATTTGTTTACAACTACTAATGCACATTGGTATTTACATAACTACAAGAGTAGAAGGTTTCCAAATCAGATTTATTTCATCCATTGATCAGAATGGCCTGATGCTCACATATTGACAACAACAGTGGCTTGTTATACTAATGATTGCTATGGCTGACTTTAGTTTCCTATTAAGATTAATATAATGCACAGTTCTTTTATATATGATGTTACAGTTACTGATGTATATTATTTTAATGACTTTATGTAAGGGTGCAGCTAATGTGCAATCAGTGTGTACATGCTAGAAGTGTAGCTAGGGCAGAAATTAGAATGCAAAGTGTTTTACATGCCTATTGCCTACTACTTCCCTTAATATTTTTGTTAATGCTGTAAAGGAACTTTAACTGATGTTTCTATGTGAATGTATATTTTCAGAGTTAATGTTAAACTGGAGAACATTTTCACAATTATTTAAATGCTGGTATCCCACAATTCCACTGGAGTGGGGGGAGTTACGTTATTATACATCCACATTTTATGTTGATTAGTGTCCAGATTTTTGGCCAGTTGTACCTATTTTCCATGGGCCTTTGTCCAAATTTTTGATGTCTCCAGGTTGAGAGGTATGGTTTTGTATCTTGGTGTTCTGACCTTTGGGATCTGTAACAGAATGTAATAGAGGGCTAATATTTTCAGTTGGAAAGGCCAAGTTGTCTGGAAGATGAAGATTTAGACTGGTGTTTTGAGGAAGAGGAGGAATTTAGTGTCCCACATAAAGATATGAAAGACATGAATTTTTAATGATTTTTTATAGCTTATGCCTGACTATTTAAAACTGTATTTGGTCTACATGTCTTCCCCTCTGCTCACTTCATTTTCTCCCCTTCATAAGAATTTTTAGTTGCTAAAAGAAATCTTTCAGGGAGCCTTTTGTAACCCTTAATAATTTGAATTCATTGAAATGAGGTATATGGTTGCTGACGTGGTTGTTCCTCAAGACAGAGAGACAAAGGTAATCACTTCCCTAAGCAAGAAAATTCATTCATCACAGTATATTGTTATAACAGTGCTGAACCTGTTACTGCACATGTTGCTTTGCCAAAACTGCATTATTCTTCATGCGTCTACCTCTCTTGAGGATGGTGTCAAAAAGT
Source organism: Protopterus annectens (assembly GCF_019279795.1). Lineage (NCBI taxonomy): Eukaryota > Metazoa > Chordata > Ceratodontiformes > Protopteridae > Protopterus > Protopterus annectens. Next base: position 226,421,666 of record NC_056740.1, read on the forward strand.
AAACTTATTGAGGATCGTATCTAAATTGTGGCTTATAAGGGTGCTTATCCTGCTACCTGTTATTCTTTTAGGGATAGAGTTTCTTGGACAACACTTAGAATAGAGACAAACCTTAAGGATCAGCCTTATTCAGACAGTGTTGCATCTAGAATTATGAACATTGCTATTTTGGTGGGTGTCCTTAGGGATGAAAGTAAATAACTTTTTCAGATTTTAAAGAACAGGGGTAAGAAGAAATAAGCTTTTTCTAGTTACCTTCATGTGGGAACACAAGGTAAGAGAGGATTCTGACCAGCTGTGATAGAAAGGATCTGTTGCTGTTGTTGTATGGATGTGCTTAGTCTCTAGGTGTTGAGATGGTTACACAGGTAATTAAACTTGGTATAAAACTCAAGGGCAAATAATGGAAACATATCAGAACAGATTCTTAACTTGACTGGTACTGTAACAAAGGTACATAGTGGGTGCATAGATGCTTACTTAGAGTCATTCTGCTCTGAGAGAGATAATTTTTCTATTTCATTTATGAGATTAAATCTGACGGCAAAAACTATGCTAAGGTGTTTCTTAAAAAAAAATAGGGAATGTATGGGACTCTATTGATTTTCAGTCATATTTCTAAATTACAGTAGTTGCTACTTGGGCTCACAGCTCCAAAGATCTGAGATCTGAAGGGCTTCCCGTCCCTGCTCCCTGCAACCTGGATGAGCTGTAGCTCCTCTCATGGGGGAAGGTTGCAAAAGCAGGTAATCTAAGGGCTTTTGAGGAGGAATAACAATTTCTAGTGAGATATATGTCCTGCTAGATTCTTGTAGTATATAGAAATACAATAATTCAAAGGGAAAGATTCCACAGGAATGGAGAGGTGAACTCAGACATCTGCTGTTCTGGGGAGTGTGGCTACAAAATGTATGGTGTATATACCTAGTCCTATTTATTTTTCAGATGTAAAAATTGCACAGCATCTCAGTTTTCCCTCCATAGGTAAGTTCATTCTCAGAGGCTGTGTTTCCCACAGTGTGTCTTCCTTAGTCAAGTCTGTCTTAGACTTTGGACACCTCACTGCCCTTGACAGCCAATTGAATTTTTTCAGACTTTTTTCTACTGCTTATCTTAATGCTTTTAGGACACGACAGCTCACCAGGTGCAATGAAAGTATTTTTTGACTATTGGAGTTACCGCTGGTTTAATAAAACTATCAGTAAAGAAAATAGTGAGATAATGATAAGCAACTCTTTATTTGAACTCTTTCCTTGCTACACTTTTGTAGCATCTGAGAACAATCACCTGGAGAACCAAGGAAATACTTCTGCTCTGTGCATTAAACGACAAATCGAAGTATGCATAGGAAACTATATCAACAATTAAGTACTCCACATGACTGTTAAACAGCTACCTGTTGCAATATATTTGGGAAATCAAGTTATTCAGGAACTCTAACCAAGAAAATTATTTTCTCCCTAATCCTTTCTGCATATCTTTTCTTTACAGAAAAGACAATAACATACATGCATCCCAGTTATTATCTCTGATTTTAGTCAGCTAGTCATACCTACAAGACACCTCTTCAGATGTAGAAAAGCAATGTCATCTCTTTAATTAATGAAGCATACCTCTTGATAAAGGCACTACATGAGGTATTTGCTTGAGTCATATTCAGACAAACTTTCTTTAAACCCTCAAGCCGCTAGTAAATAGTTCCGCCTGCCATTAATAAGTATGCATCATATCAGTTCCTCATTTATATAGTTACTATTTATTTAACTCTTTCATGCATCAGTATACATACATACATACATACAAATATTTCAAGCACGGGCAGTAATGCCCTTCTAGCCTGTCAATTTACCAAAACACTTGTTCCCATAATAAGTGTCCAGGTTGTTCTTAAAAATAACTAAACAAGTACTTGCTTTAATTTAATTTGGTAACCTGTTCCATGCATCAGCTGCTCTCTCAGAGCACCAGTTAGTACACTTCTCATTCTTATAGAATCTTCTACATAGGTTCTCTGATGATTCACCAAGTACTTTTTGATAGCCCCAAACATTCCCATAAATAGTTGTTTCTGAACGTCCTACATACCTGAATAAGACCTCCTCTTAGATATCTACAGATACTGTACAAGTTCAGATATGTTAGTCTTTCATAACAGCTTAAATTTTCACATCCATGGATGCCCTTGGTATATTTTCACTGTACTCTTTCCAGTTTACTCATACTTGTTTCTTATAAGGTTTCCATATTGTTATTCCATACTCAAGTTTGGGTCTAATGTAACTAATAAACAACGACTTCATTATTTCTGATTTCCTAGACTGTATAAATCTTTTTATGCAATCTATGGCTATATAACTATCATTAACCAACTGGTTGATATGATTAGTGTCGCCTGTCTGGTCAGCATAAAAGAGAAAAACATTCATGGGTTCAGTTCATGCAGCTTTATTACACACAGACACATCAGAAACGAGGCTTTGTAACTTAAACTTAAATAAACCTATAAAAAGACTGACTACCACACTCATACATTTTAACACTCTGGCTGTTCTCTCAAAATGGCACTGCTGCCTGCACGTGCTCAGTATTTATGTGTACCTGCTACATATGGAAATGCTTCTTATAGGTACATACACACACTTTGCTCTACATTCTCCCTCTTTGAGAAATAGTCCATATATGAAATGACAGTATTTAATAACATGCAATTTACAGAAATGATCTTTTGACATGCAATTATACAAAATCAGATGCATACAAAACAATTATATCCAAGTTGCTGCGTATTTTACACTAGGTCTAGAAATACAATCTAACCGTGTAACATAAAAGTCAGAATTGGATCTAGCAACAGGGACTGTCTTTAAGGAATGTTCAACATTTGCAACATCTGGGGCATCATCAAGAAATGGGAATGGATACAGCAACATGTTCTTCAGTACGAACATTGTCTGGGTTGTTCAGAGATCTAGAGTTTGTATCACAGGTACAATGCTGCAATAGCTTTTCTGATACAGGAAGAAGATGCCTGGAGTTTCTCCAGTACTCTGTACCCTCAGATTCCACTAAGAAGAATCTCAGCTTGGTACAATATACCTTTCATTCACCAAATCGATCAAAGCCTTTTGCCGTTTGCATCCTCACTGTCTCTCCTTCTTTTAACGGCAAAGAAATCTGCTCATTTTATCATAGCTGGACTTCTGAGAAAAACACTTCTTAAAAAATTAGGCTTTGATTGCCCTGTTGTTTTTAGGATTAGGCACCAACAAACTAGAACTGATAGTCACGGTTGTTCTGGTTTGCATAAATAGAAGTCTCTGAGCAGATGAGCCAAGTAGATTGTCACAGGGTGTATTTCTCAGATTGAGTAAATTCAAGAAGATATCTGTATTGTCATGCTTTGACCTCTCCAATAATTGCTCTGCAGTCTGTATTGCATGTTCAGCAAGGCCGTTTGACTGAGGATATTCAGGACTGCTAGTAACATGGATAAAATCCCACTGTTTAGCAAATATCTGAAACAATTGATGGGTAAACTGGGAACCGTTGTCAGAAATAACTTTGTGTGGACTACCATAGACTGATAAATGATGTTTCATCTTAGTAATAACAGCACTGGACATTAGGTTAGGTAGCAAATCAATCTCAAACCAGTTCGAATAAGAGTCTACCAACACGAAGTAATGTTGACTGTGCCGCTCAAATATGTCACTTGCTACTGTTGACCAAGGTCGTTCAGGAATGTGGCTTAGCTGAAGTGTCTCTTTTTGCAAATGCAGTTTAGTACTGTTGCACACTGAAGAAGAAGAATGCACTTTATCAATATATTTTGTTACAGATGGCCAAATACTAGTCCTCTCACCCTTGTTTTGGTAGAATTGGAACCTGGGTGGTCATGATGTAAAATCTGAATGTATTCATGTTGTAAGGAAGTAAGAACAATAACTTTTGGACCTTTGAAAATTATACCATCTTCCATCAACATCTCATCTCTGTATGGAAAGTAAGGTTGTACTTCTGGCAGTACACAGGATTGCTTTGACAGCCATTTACATTGATGAAGTGGTTGAGCTTTTGCAAAATTGGATCAGTCCGTGTATGATCTGTCAGCTCATCAAGTCTCATGGTAGAAAAATTATGCACTTCCATGACATCAAAGTCAAAATTCTCTGCATCAAGCTGTTCAGTGGTATTTCTGGGTGATCTGGATAAGGTATCAGCCAGATAAAGAAGTTTACCCTTTGTATAGACCATTTTGAAATTGTACTTTTGCAATTTGAGCATCATTCTTTGTAGTCTTGGAGCGGTAAGCATAGGCTTCTTTAAAATAGTGACTAGAGGTTGATGGTCAGTTTCTATTTGGATAGCTCGGTCATAAATATAATCAAGCAACTTCAAACACGCGAACACAATTGCCAAAAGTTCCTTCTCAATTTGAGTATACTGCATCTCAGTTTGGGTAAGACTGCTAGATGCATAGGCAACAGGTTTGCCCTCTTGAAGAATAACTGCACCAAGCATCACAGGAAAGAACTACTGGTTTGTGGACATCATAGTATCATAATGTAGGTGGATTAGCAATTTGCTGTTTGAGGTCATCAAATGCTCTCTGGTGTTGTTCTAACCATGACTACGCAACATTTTTATATGTTAACTCTCTTAAAGGTGCTGATAACTCACAAAAGTCAGGGATAAATTTGCTCAAATGGTTAACCATACAAAGAAAACGCTGTAAGGCTTGGACATTGTCTGCAGCTGGCATCGCAAGAATGGCTGCTTGCTTAGAAGGAGCTGGTCATATGCCTGTACTGGTAAATAAATGACCTGTGTAAGTAACTTCTGTTAGTCTGAATTTGTACTTCCCTTCCAAACCAAAAGAAAACAGGGCACTAATGAAAGGACAAAATCCTTTTTTATTCCAGCAAGCTCCTTTATTAATCCGAAGTATATTCCACAGGTGTAAAAGAAAATAATCAAGGGAAAAGCATGAACGCATTAACATGTCACCACTTTTTTGTTCATTATAAAGATTTCATCAACTGAACAGACTACTCCTAACCCCTATAATTTATATTTAACCTCATTATCAACCACCAATGAATTACAATCTCTCATTAAGGAAATTAATAACCTTAAAAGAACAAGTAAGTGAATGTGTTCTATAAAAAATTACAATTATAAAGTTCACAAATATAAAAAAGCACTCCATGGTATATGGATCTAAGTATAAATTATTACTACCTAAAAACATATATGGTTTAAAAACTTTTACAAGCACAAGAAAAGTTTGAAAATGGCTGTACTTTGATGCACTTTGCAATATAACTGTACATTGCACACAGCAAACTCTTTGAAATAATTGCACCATAATAAAGCACACACTCTGCAAACACTTTGCACAGTCTGAGATAGTTCAAACAACTCTAGTTATGCTTTAAATGGCTTCGGTCAATGCAAATTAGTAGTTTGTGCCCGAACACGGTCTTTTACTAAAAACATGCAGTTACCTTGCTCTTTAAACTTAATTTGCCCTTTTATTGTACTTGTTATGTCCTTTTAATCTCTTATCATGCTCATTATACTTTTATTGTACTTGTTATGCCCTTTTAATCTCTTATCATGCTCATTATACTTTTATTGTACTTGTTATGCCCTTTTAATCTCTTATCATGCTCATTATACTTTTATTGTACTTGTTATGCCCTTTTAATCTCTTATCATGCTCATTATACTTTTATTGTACTTGTTATGCCCTTTTAATCTCTTATCATGCTCATTATACTTTTATTGTACTTGTTATGCCCTTTTAATCTCTTATCATGCTCATTATACTTTTATTGTACTTGTTATGCCCTTTTAATCTCTTATCATGCTCATTATACTTTTATTGTACTTGTTATGTCCTTTTAATCTCTTATCATGCTCATTATACTTTTATTGTACTTGTTATGCCCTTTTAATCTCTTATCATGCTCATTATACTTTTATTGTACTTGTTATGCCCTTTTAATCTCTTATCATGCTCATTATACTTTTATTGTACTTGTTATGCCCTTTTAATCTCTTATCATGCTCATTATACTTTTATTGTACTTGTTATGTCCTTTTAATCTCTTATCATGCTCATTATACTTTTATTGTACTTGTTATGTCCTTTTAATCTCTTATCATGCTCATTATACTTTTATTGTACTTGTTATGTCCTTTTAATCTCTTATCATGCTCATTATACTTTTATTGTACTTGTTATGCCCTTTTAATCTCTTATCATGCTCATTATACATTTCTTGTGCCCATTTTACTTTAAACATGCTCATTATGCAAACCAAAGGTAATTCTGGGACCCTTATGAACAGTTTTGCTAGTTTTATCAAATTTTGCGGTTTAAACATTTTATTTAATTAATAATGCAGTTTATGCCTTTCGTTTGTTTAATAATATGATTTTGGGCTACTCATTTGATTAATAATGAGTTTTGTGCCTTATAAATGCGCTGTTTCATTTTCTTTGCCAAATAAATAATTTGTGCAATTTTCTTTACCTTTAGCTCATTTCTGGCCCTTTTTTGTTTGTCTGAGCTCCGTTTCACTCAATTTGTAGTCTGCCTTCACCTTCAACTCTGCACCTCATGGCTTAAAGAATTTGTTCTAATTCCAGTTCTGACACCACGTTGCTCATCTAGTCAGGATAAAACAGACGAACATTCTCGTGGGCTCAACCAGCTTTATTACACACAAACACATCAGAAATAAGGCTTTGTAACTTAAACTTTAATAAACTTATAAACAGGCTGACTACCACACTCATAGATGTTAACATTCTGGCTATTCTCTCAAAATGGCACTGCTGCCTGCACGTGCTCAGTATTTATATGCACATGCTACATCTGGAAATACTTTTTAAAGGTACATACACACGCTCTGATCTACATACCCAGGTCATTAACTGAATCTACAATTTCAATCACCGTGTGTTGTATTAAATATTTACCTTTCAATTTATGCCTCCCAAATCTCATTTGCTTAGTTTTTGATGCACCTATCAGCATATTATTCTCCTGTGCTCAAATGGTCAATTTAGTCAATTTCTTTTGCAGACATGCCTTATCTCTAACATATGTAATCAGTTTACCCATTTTCAAGTCATTTGCATATAGACTGTAGAACACCTCAGATGAAACCTTAGGTCTGAAAGCTACAATCTAAACAAGTAAGGGCCTAAAACAGAGCCCTGAATATGGTAATTAATAACTCATTTTATTAAATAGTAAAAAAACAGTCTTTATAAGCAAATACATAATAAATGGGAGAACCAGAAATTCACTGCAGTCTGCACTTTGCATGTGGTAAATCTAGTTAATGTTTTAATGCAGATACGAGTTTTCTTTTTTGTATGGGTCGTCACTGCTACTCTGCTATCACAAGATCAAGTAGTATTGATTCTCCCCACTGTTTTCCTTATGTCAGAGTTTTCTGAACTATTTGATAGACGGTCTTCTTGCTGTAGTGACAACAAATTTACTCAAGTGTATATAGTTATGTTATGATTTGTTCTGTTTTCTGTACTCCACATTTCATTTTATTGTATTTCTGTGGTTTGTTTCCATGTAAGTTGTTATAATCTTCTCTAGTGTATGCAGTCTCATTATACATTAGGTTTTCTGCAATTATGTGTATTTTCTGAATTATTGTAATTATGTGGTTTGATCCCTTGCTTGGCCTGGGACATTGCTGAAAAAGGTCCTTGGTCCAGCTATGTACCTGGTTAACAAACATCACATAGAAATAAAGTATGTTTCCATTTTTTTTCCTCACATTCCATTTTTTCTCTCTCTCTAATTCCATGCACCCCTGCTCTCAATACATCCTTGTTACCTCCCATCATTTATTTATTGACATTTGTTAACCGGGTTTGTCCAACTGGGCTTGTGGCCCATTTTCAGTGGAGACCCGAGGAGAAAAGCTCCAGTAATACATTTTAAAACAAGTACAATTTTAAACAATATTGATATAATAGCAGTTATAGCAAAATGATTCACATATGTTGGGATACATGCATAAAGTTAAAGTTGCATTAAAAAGAAGCTAAGTAACAATTTTACATTGATATAGTTCAATAGGTCAACAATGAACATTTTTTGTTTGTATAAAATTGTGCAAATGCATAGTAGACAAATTGGAGAGAGAGGTGTAATGAGGTACTAAGTATGGTCCTTTTGAGGGTACATAAAGGGAAGGAAGACTAGGTGGGATAGGGTTTGAATCTGAACCCATACCTTCATCTCCTTCCCATCCACTCTCCTGTATTCCTCCTCATTCTCTTCCCATCTTTTTTTCCTCCACTATGCTACTCTCCACTTCGGTCTCTTACCATCTTTCCACTCTTTCCTTGTTTCCCTACCTCTTGCCATACCTCCACTAGTCCCTAATTTGCTTCCGACATACTCTGCCAGTTTACCGCACCTATCTCCTTTTACTCTCTGAAAGTAAGTGTCCACAAAATATGCAATCAATGCTCATTCATTTTTTTTTGTCAGATAAATAGAACCTTTTTTACATTTCAAACTGTATTAGTTAATTTGCTGTATAATTCCAACAAAGTGTTTGACTGTAATTTCCTCCTCTATCTTGTATACTACTCTATTTACACTCATATGTTTAACATCTATTGTTAATTATTATGCAGACTTTTAGAGCTTTCCTCCCCAGATCTCCACTGAAAAGGGCCTCTGCTCATTCGAACTATCTCAATAAACAAATAGAAATACATAAATAAATAAACAGAAATGGATAAAACACTATAACAAAGTTTTGCAAAGAAAATAAGAAGTCATGTCTTACCATAACGTTCCATCTGTGTTGTCAATCTTCACCTGTTCTTGACTTATGGGTTATGGTTCTGATCCTCAGAACTGATATGGCCATTATACAGCTCACACCAGCCAAAAATACTCTCAAGCTAAAGGTCTACCCATAATGCCCCTGTCTACATTACCTCAGATTGAGTTTGCAATCTTATAGAAAGAAATATGCATACATACATGAAGAGAGGAACTTAACCTCTATGAAGAAGCAATATCCAAGAAACATCCTTATTGAAAACCCAGGACAAGATCGCTCAGTCAGGAGACCCAGGAGGGGGGGATATCAAGAACAGATGAAGATCGACAACACAGATGGAATGTTATGGTAAGACATAACTTCTTTATCTGATGTTGGCAATCTTCAGTGATTCTTGACTGATGGGCAGAGTCCCTAGTTACTTTAGATCCTGGGTGGCAATATGGAAGAATACTCCTGAGAACCATAGAACCAAAGGTGGCTCTCCCCCTCAAGCTCTGCCCTGAATGATGCTGAGAAAGCCTTATTAAAAAAGAAGTTATGTACTCACCATAATGTTCCATCTGAGTAGGTAACTTCATTTGTCTGCAACCTGTGGGTATCGGATCCGATTCGGATCCGAGCCAGCAGCTTTCCAAGCTAATAGATCCGAGCTCCAAGCACCCCCCTACCCATAATGCCCTGCCATCTCCCTCTAACCCTCAGATCGAGTTTGCCAGAAAAAAAGGACAATAGGAAATTCTATAACCTAGAAATGGTTACAATGTGTTCCAGTGATGTCAATGGAATGAAGACATATCTTGATTCTTTGATAACGAACTAAGGGTCCGGGGGATGGAGGGCGGGTCGGTTGCAGACAAATGAAGTTACCTACTCAGATGGAACGTTATGGTGAGTACATAACTTCTTTATCTGAAGTAGTTAACTTCATTTTCTCAGCAACCTGTGGGACAGAGTCCCCAGCTACCAGCAACTTGGGAGGCCCTTATGGAAGGATATTCCGGAGCACTGCTGAGCCAAATGATGCACGTCCCCTGGATATTAAATCCAATTTGTAGTGTGTAATAAAAGTATGAGAGGAAGCCCAAGTAGCTGCTGAGCAAATGTCATCCAAAGAAACCTTTGACCAGAAGGCAGCAGAAGTGGCCATAGATCTGGTAGAATGGGCTCGCACTCTCAGGGGCTCAGGACGACCAGAACTTCTGTAAGCTAGGAGAATACATTGGGAAATCCATCTAGCTAAAGTTACTTTAGTGACTAGCTTCCTCAGACATGATTTTGCAAAGGAAACAAAAAGTTGATCAGATTTTCAAAGATCTGCTGTTCTATTTAAGTAAAAACGTAACTGTCTGTGAACATCCAGACAATGAAGTCTGTATTCCCCTTTGTTTTGGAAACCTGGAAAGAAGACAGGTAGATTGATGGACTGGTTTATGTTGACTTCCGAAGCCACTTTGGGCAGAAAAGAGGGATTAGTCCTGAGGGAGACCCTGTCTTTATGAAATATGATGTAGGGAGGTTTACTGCAAAGAGCATGAAGCTCCGATATTCTTCTAGCAGAAGTAATGGCAATCAGGAAGGCCGTTTTCCAGGATACATAATTTAAATCGACTGAAGCCGCGGGTTCAAAAGGAGGCCCAGTCAGAGCTTGAAGAACTAGGGTAAGATCCCATGGTGTGACTGGATCTTTAATAGGGGGTCTTAACAAAAAGGTTCCTTTCATGAATGCTTTGCATATTTTGGAGGACGCTAGAGGCCCTGAACTGTTTCCAACGTGGTAGTGGGAAATAGCTGCCAACTGAACTTTAATAGTAGAAGCACTGGCTCCTTGATCAAAGGTATGCAAAAGAAAGTTTAGGACTGCTGGGATAGGAGCCATGAAGGGGTCTAAGTTCCTGTGCTCCACCCAGACAGAGAAACGTTTCCATTTACTCTTGTAGATTTTCCTGGTAAACGGTTTATGGGCGGCCACCAGGATGGCCTTAACCGAAGATGATATACCAGGAGTCCTAGCCATTAAGGGAACTGGATCAACCAAGCTGAGAGTTTGAGGTAGTCCAGATTGTGGGTCTTCAATCCTAAAGGATGAGAGATCAGATCCGGATTGGGATCTAAAATCCAAGGAGGATGTACTAGATGAGACCACAGGTAAGGGAACCAGGTTTGACGAGGCCAGAATGGGGCTATGAGGATAATTCTGCTCCCCAACTGATGAGCTTTCTGCAAGAACTTTGTCATCAATGGAAGAGGAGGATAAGCATACAGAAGACCGGATGACCAAGCATGAACTAGAGCATCTCTGGGGGCTTCCCCTGGTGGGGGAATCAGAGCAAAGAACTCGTTGCACTTTGTGTTCGAAGGCGAGGCGAAGAGATCGCAGCAAGGTTGACCTCATTGAAGGAAGATTTGTTTTGCTACTGCTGGGTTCAGAGACCATTCGTAAGGTGAGAGGATCATTCGACTCAACCTGTCCGCCAAGATGTTTGACCGACTCAGGATGTCCGTTGCTATGAGAAAGCGGTTGGTGGATATCGCCCATTCCCATACTCTCATTGCCTCCCTGCAAAGTGGATAGGATCTGGTTCCCCCCTGTTTGTTTATGTACCAGACTACCAACATGTTGTCTGTTTGAAGTGCAATAGTTCCTGGATGGAGAAGGGGATGGAGAGCCTGCAATGCTAGAAGCACCGCCCTCATCTCCAGGACATTGATATGCAGTGAGGTCTCTGTGAAAGTCCACATGCCTTGGACGGATCTGCCCATGCAATGCCCCCCCCCACTCGAGGAGAGATGCGTCCGTGGTCACCGTGACTTGGGGAGGGGGTATAACAAAGGGGCGGCCTTCTCGAAGATCTCTGGAGCGGAGCCACCAAAGAAGCAACTCCCTGCAAATCCTGCTGAGAGGAATAGGTGTAGACAGGGGTTGACAAAGAATGGACCACTACACTTGTAATGTCCATTGAAGGATCCTCATCTTGAGGCGAGCGAAGGGGGACAGATTGATGGCTGCTGCCATAGATCCCAGGGCCCTCAGAACTAGTTCTGCTGGGGGAGCTGACGATTTTAAGAGTTCTAGAATGTGAAGGCCTAGATTGCGAAGCCTGTCCGCTGTCAGAAAGACTCTGGAATGAGTAGTGCCTATCCTGGCCCCTATGAATTCCAAAATTTGAGTAGGTTGAAGGGAGGATTTCTGGTGGTTTATCGTAATCCCTAGGTGGCGGGCTAGGTGTAAGAAGTAGTCCCTGCTTGAGCAGAGTTAATGCCTGGTGGGGGCGGTTAGGAGCCAGTCGTCCAGGTACAGAAAGACCTGTATTCCCTGAAGCCTCAGGTGGGCCCCTACAACTGTCATGACCTTGGTGAACACCCTGGGGGCTATGGTGAGACCGAAGGGTAGGACTCTGAACTGATAATGGCTGGCTCCCAGCCGAAAGCAGAGGAACCTTCTGGATGGTCTGTCCATCAGAATGTGGTAGTACGCATCCTTGAGGTCTATTAAACACATCCAGTCGCTCTCCTGCAAAAGTGGGAAAATGGATTGAATAGTGACCATCCGGAATTTTTATTTGGCGACTGACAGGTTCAGTGTTGACAGGTCAAGAATGGGTCGTAAGTCCCCCATCTTTTTTGGCACCAAAAAGAACCTGGAGTAAAAGCCTGATCTGGGTTGTTCGGGGGGGGGGGGGGCGCGCTGGATAGCTCTTTTTCTTAGCAGACCTCGAATTTCTGATGCTGCTGCCTCCCTCTGATCAGGTGGGACATCGGGGAGATTTGTTGATCGGGGAGGGTGAGATAGGAAAGGAATTAAATAGCCTCTGGATATGATTCGGAGCACCCAGTGATCTGTCGTGATGGACTCCCATTTCGCTAGGTGTTCCGAGAAGCGCCCCCTGACTGCCTCCAGAGAGGAGCAGTCTGGCAACCCCTCAGGGCTGCTGCGTGGGTTGATCCAAAAAAGGTTCTCTCGACCCAAAATTCTTCGGACCCCCTCTACCCCTGGGCTGGCATCCACCCTGTCCTCCTCTGCCTCTGAAGAATGAGGGATCCGGAGCAAAACGGGATTGTTGAGCTTTCTGGAACCACATCTTCTTCTGTCCTCTTTGGTTCCTGGAGTAGGACCTCTGAGGAGCCGAGAAGCGGATCACAATGGCAGACAACGTCTTCCCATCTTTCTTGCTCTGAAGAAGCGTATCACGGATGGTTTTGCTGAAGAGCGTAGAACCGTCAAAAGGGGCATTCGCGAAGGACACCTTGAGGGGTTCAGCAAAGTCGCAGAGATGGAGCCAGGCCTGTCTACGTAAGACGATGCCCATTCTGCTAGCTCTAGCCACTCCCTCCATAGCATGGGAGAGAAGCTGCATAGATGTGTTGGTGATTGACTTGACAGTGGCCATTTGAGCTGAGAAGGTCCACTTGTCCTTGGCCGACATGGACTCTGGGGGTGTCCCAGCGTACACTTTAATCAGGTTGCACTGCAGCTGAATCACATGTGCCATATAATTCAGTGACCTTACAGAGAAGGTCACTGAAGACAACATCCGCTTTCCCAAACAGTCCATCATCCGAGACTCCTTGTCTGGAGGATGCACCGAGGAACTCTCCTGTGCTAATTCCTTTTTAGTGGCAGCTGCCACCACCATGACATCCACTGGGGCACCCTTGCTCCAAACTGTCCTGTCCGTGGGAGGGCTGAGGATCCTGTCTGGTCTCTTGGGTATTGGCTCAACAGTGTCTGGCTCCTTCCATGCCCTGGTAGTTATGAGGTCTACCAGGGGGTCGGCGGGAGGGGACACCCAAGAGGTAGATGGGTCTGTGTCAAATGCCTCCAGAAACACAGACTCATCCGAAGAAGGTTTTTGAGCAGACCACCCTCTCTAATACGTAACATTTCCATAATGTCTCTGAAGGAGAAGTCTTCGGGGGGTGACCTTGGGGAACCTTCCCCTTCCTCTAAGTCTGTGTCCTCCGTGAGGGACTCAGGTGAGTCCAAGTGCCTCCTCTTGCACTTCCATTTGTGAGGGACCTCCTCGGGGGGGGCTGTCCGAAGAGGCCTAACCAACTATGTCCTGTTTCTCTATGGGAACAATCTGGGACATAGGTGCAGGCTGTCCCTGGGGCTGGATGATGGAGGAAAGGCCTGTCTGAGTGGGAATGGCGGGTGGATCAGAAGCAAGAGCCTGGGGCCTCGGATCCCTCGAAAGGACCCTCTCCAGGACGCTGAATGCTGAGGGGGAACTGCTTTCCCTTGGATCCGAAAGCACTCCCCTCGTGTGGATTGGCGCCAAAGGTGACCCAACCGGATCGGAAAGGGTAGTGTGCCCCGACCTTAATGGAGCCAAAGGCCCGCTGACCCTTCCGGATCCGACGTTCAGCTCACGGCCCCGAGAGCTCAGATCCAAAAAATGGATCCGACAGACTTGAGGGTACAGTTGACGCCGAAGTAGGAAACACTGTCAGTGCCGACCCTACCCCGGCTCCAAAGCTAGTCGGATCTGACAGCTCAGAACCCCAAAAGCGGGTCACAGAAGGAGCAATGGGGGTGAAAAAAGGTGTCGAGCCCCCCCCCAGTGGGGGGGGGGGAGGCAAGAGCACTCCCATCTGCACTGCATCTGGACCTGAAGAAATTGACGCACCATCTGGTCCATATCAGCATCTGATAAACTTCTGGTGGATCTAGATGAGGCCACCAAATCCAGCCAGGAAGGCTGTCTGGATGACCTCGAGGGTGACCGGGTCTCCTCCTCCGGCTCAGGGGAGAAATGTGGAGAACGGAGCTAGGACGGGGAAGGCCCGGAGACCTTAAGGGGAGAGGCAAGCTGTTTAGACGGCGGTGCCGAAGGGGTCGAGTCGGACCGCCTCTTATGACTGAGATGCCTTTCCTTCTCTCTGTCCCTATCTTTTCTATCTTTTTTTCTGCTGTCCCTTTCCTCCTGGGCCAACGAGGGAGGGTGAGTCCCGGCCAGGGGATCAGGAGCGGCAGGTGGGGCAGCTGCAGCCACGGCCGGCACCACCGAGGAGGACGAAGCAGAGTCTGGGGGCAAAAGGCCCACCAGAATAAGCTTCGACCTCCTATCTTTCAAAGCCTTGGGGTTGAAGGCTGCACAAATAGTGCAGCCCGCAGAAAGGTGATCAACCCCCCAGGCAAAGGACACACCGAGTGTGACCATCCGCTGGGGACAACTTATGGCTACACTCGGTACATTTAGAGAAAATGGCTTTAGGGCCTTCAGCCATTGTAAAAGAAGAAAGGAAAAGTAGGCCCACAAGCACACACCTTCACACATGCAGAGGGGGGAGGGGAATAAAACTAACTTAACTCAAAGTTAAAAGAACTACCCAAAAGAGACTATAAAGATAGGGGAAGTTCACACACACAAAGTTAGAGGAAAATCTGACAAGAATTCAAGGTTTAAATTCTAAACTTACAGCACTATGCTTGGAGCTCGTTCAGAGAAGCTTATGGAAGCCATGGCAAATGAGATCTGAGGGTTAGAGGGAGATGGCAGGGCATTATGGGTAGGGGAGGAGCTTGGAGCTCAGATCTATTAGCTTGGAAAGCTGCCGGCTTGGATCCAAATCAGATCAGATACCCACAGGTTGCTGAGCAAATGAAGTTAACTACTTCAGATTAGAGGGTTATCCTTTATTCTCTCTAAAGGGACCGACACAGTAGACTTTATTTTAGATATTAAAATGTTCACCAGGAATGTTGCTTTAAAGTTGCTTTATGATAACAAAGATAATGCTGAAGCAAACATTTTTAAGAAACTCACTGCATTCATTCCCCTTATTAACCCATTACTAGATGCTTTTGAGAAAGCATGTGAAAAAGATTTGTTAGAATTAACAAATTTCAGTGATGCTAAGAGTAAATGCAGTTTTTATAATTTAAGTAAAATTGAACACGAATCTTTAAAGAAACTTCAAGGGAATCTTGATATCATCATCAGACAAGCAGATAAAGGAGGGACAGTTGTAATTTTAGATAAAATAAAGTATGAATATAAGATGCTATCTACGCTCAGTGATTCTAATACTTATAAACAGTTAACTAATGAGCAATTGAATAAGTTAATAAACAGTGTTCATAGTGAGTTGTATGACCTTCTAATGTGTAATGTCACTGACAGACAGCTATATAAGTATTTTTTGATAGAGAATCCATGTGCACCTACGTTTAGAGGTCTACCCAAGTTACATAAGGACCTAATTGACACTCCTATGAGACCGATTGTCTCAAGGAGAGGCTGGTTAACTGGGTTCATGTCAATTTTTATTGAAAAACAACTTTGGAAGATTGTTCATTGATTCATAGATTAGTACTAGGCTAACTGACCTTGTGGCCATTTTAAGCCTAACCAGTTACCCCATGTGAGAATCAAACCCTTTAAACTTATGTCTATAAGGTAAACACCTTAACCATTATGCCAACCTCCCACTACTACAGAAACTGTGGTAAGAGACACACAATACTTTTTGGAGAGTCTATCTAGCTATGTTTATTTATCTAATTATACTAATGAAGTGTTGTTGGTAACATTAGACGTTAAGACCCTGTTCACTGCTATTCCGAACTAAACTGGTTTAGATTATGGTAGACTCTTCTTGACCAGCAACCAAACCAAAGGAGTGGCAATAGGCAGATTGTGTGCCAACTCTTATGCAAATGTCGTAATGGTGTACTGGGAGGCCACTTTTGTCTTTAACGAGTTTATTTGCGCAATATATTGCTTTCTATAAAAGGTTTGTGGACAATGTGTTTCTATTATGGGATGGACCTATGGATATATTTTGAAGGTTTTTGAGTTATATAAATTGAACAACAGAATTTCTGGAGTTGGTAGGTAATTGGTCTTATAAGAAGACAGAATTTTTAGATGTTTCAGTGGAGAAACGAGGGAATAATATTGAAACAGAGATGCATAAAAACAGCTGCAGAAAAAAAAAGAAGTTATATACTTACCATAACGTTCCACGTTCCATGTGAGTTGTTCATCTCGCCTTCAGTCTTACTGATGGGTTCGGAGCCTATCCCTTGGTTCCGAGTTGGCCTACTACAAAGCTTGAGGTCTTCAAATAGCTTGAGGCCAAGTCCCTATCCCATGATGCACCTAGAGTTACCTCAGATCTTGTTTGCTGTGTATAACAATACCATATGTCTTTCTATCACTCCATAAAAGAAAGTATATAGAAGAGTTGAGCAACCAGGATGGATCCAGCATCTTGGTCTTCTAAAAGCCCAGGAGGGGGTAGAAGGGAGGGACATAAGGAGGCAATTTGGCAATCCCAAACAAAACTAAGACTCTCTGTACCAAAGGCAAGCATCCAGTCTGGTGGACCCCAGCCATAAACAAGCTCTACAACAAAAGGAGGAAGCTACTACAAGATAGAGCAAAATCCTTGAAAGGTAAGACACCTTTGATCATTATAAGTAAAAAACTAAGAGCTCTCATAAAATCATCCAAGGCAAATTTTGAGAGAAAAATTGCCAAGGACTCTAAAGACAATCATAAGGCCTTCTTTAGCTATGTTAGAAACCTAGGAGGAAACTCCCAGATATGCTCAGAATTAGTTCAAAATGATGTGAAAATTACTGAACCTACACACATTGCTAACATACTGGCTGACAGGTTCAGTGCAAACTCCCCCCCCCCAAAAGGAGAGATATCTATTCCAGAGGATTGTAGCCCCCCAAACATCTCCAACGCCCAGGTGAGAAGTGCCCTCACTAAGGCAAGAAACACAGCATCCATGGGACCGGATGGTGTCCCCGGCTGTGTGCTTCATGAACTCAATGAGGAATTAAACCCACAGTTAGGACAGCTGTTTAATCTTAGCCTCACCTCAGGATACGCACCAAGGAGTGGCGCACGGCGACTGTGGTCCCACTTCATAAGGGTGGTGCCTCCACAGACCCTGGAAATTACCGCCCCATTAGCTTGACAAGCCTTATCTGCAAAGCCATGGAGAGGATCATAATAGAACTCATAAATAAAGACATAGGGAACTTGCAGACTTTGGATCCAACCCAGTTTGGCTTTGTCAAAGGCAGATCCTGCCTCTTAAACTCGGTTGACTTTTTCGAGACAGTCACCAAGGCCATTGATGAGGGAAAGGCAGTCCATACAGCCTACCTCGACCTGGCAAAGGCCTTCGACACAATACCCCACTCAGGTATCATCGAAAAACTCATCAGCTTGAATGTAAACCCATACATCACAAGATGGGTTGCAAACTGGCTAAGTGACAGAACCCACAGGGTCAGAGTTGCTGGAGCCATGTCAGACTCAAAGCCTGTCACAAGTGGTGTCCCACAGGGCTCAGTCCTGGGTCCACTCTTGTTCGGCATCTACTTTTCTGAAGTACAAGCAAACACAGGAGGGTTATGGCTGACAAAGTTTGCAGATGACTGCAAACTGGGCGCCATAGTCGAAAACACATCTAACACAGATATCCTCCAGAAGGGCCTCACAGAAACAGATAACTGGTGCCAGAGCCATGGCCTGAAGTTAAACGCCAAAAAATGCATAGTCATACCCTTTGGGAAAAACAAGGTTACCCCTAGCTACCATATAGGTGGCAATCCACTGAGCACAGAAAAAGTCATCAGGGATCTGGGGACCCAAGTTGACAGTAGCCTTTCGTTTGACACTCATGTTGCTAAAGTAGTTAGGAAAACCTTCTATATCGCCCACCTGATCATGAAGGGATTCACATCTAGATCAAGGGAGGTCATCGTCCCCTGTACTCATCACTCATTAGACCTATGATTGAGTACAATGCCCGTTCGAATGTATCTGACCAGACACCTGCTGCAGCTTGAAAGGCCCCAAAAGTTCCTCACCAAAAGGATAAAGGGTCTCAAAAATATGTCTTATGCTGCCCGACTGAAAGAACTCCAGCTCTATTCAGTCTCATACCGCTTGCTCAGAGGTGACCTGTGCCTGACATATAAGGCCATGTCAAACCCAGATTTGATGAATATGCTTCACCTCAAAAAATCTAGATCCCTCAGAACCACAAGGGCGGGAGACTTAAACCTTGACACGGTTATAAATAGAACGTGCTGGAGGGACAGATTCATCACCCAGAGACTCCCTATGCTGTGGAATAAAATCCTGGTACATGTGAGGCAGAGCACCTCGCTGGCCTTGTTCAAGAGGAATCTTGACCAATGGATGGGAGATCGCAGATATACCCCAGGGATTACTTCAGTGTCACTGCTTGACAGAGGCACAGAAAAATGATAGGCATAGTTTTTATTCAAACTAAAGGGGTGGCGAAAGCCACATAACTATGGGCTAGGCTTATAAATGCCCTTGGGCAGATAGCCTAGTATGAACCTATGAACCTATGAACCTATAAGAATGATGGCGAGATGAACAACTCACATGGAACGTTATGGTAAGTACATACCCTCTTTATGTGAAGTTGTTCTATCTTGCCACTCATTTTTACTGATGAGTAGAGTCCCAAGCACCATCTACCTCGGGTGGCTCACGGGAGTATATTTTTCAGGACAGTGGATCCAAAGGAGGCCCTGTCCCTGGAGACTCTGTCAATTTTGTAATGAGTGATAAAGGTATGAGGTCTTGACCAAATGGCTGCTGCACAATTGTTATAAATAGGAAGTCTGGCAGAAAAGGCAGAGGATGTAGAAACTGCTCTGGTTGAGTGAGCTTTAATTTTAGGTTGCAAGGGCTTATTGGCAGCTGAATAAGTAAATGTGATACAAATAGATAACCATTTAGACTGAGTTGTTTTAGCCACTGACATACCTTTCCTGGAGTCTGAAAAGGAAACAAAAAGCTGTTCTGATTTTCTAAAATCTTTTGTTCTATCCAAGTAAAATCTGAGCTGTCTATGAACATCAAGTTTGTGCAGCATGTATTCTAGATTGTTGGAGTGATTGGGGAAGAAAACTGGCAAATCAATAATTTGGTTAAGATTAGTTTCATTGCAACCCTTAGGTAAAAAGGAGGGGTTTGTTCAAAGTGAGACTCTATCAGCATGGAAAATCAAGTAAGGAGGTTTAATGGACAAGACTTGAAACTCTGACACTATGCGGGCAGAAGTAATAGCTACTAAAAAGATAGTCTTCCGTGACAAAAATTTGAGGTCACATGAGGAATCTGGTTTAAATGGAGGAAGAATAATACGGGAAAGCATAAAATTTAGATTTCATGGGGAATAGGGTGATTTTACAGGTGGTCTGAGATGAAAGGTCCCTTTGAGAAAGGCTTTGGACAATTTGTGTGACATAATATTCAATCGTTTGAATCCAAGATGAAAATTAGAAATGGCAGCAAGTTAAACTCAAACAGTTGCTTTTGCCACTCCTTTGTTGAAAATCATGGTCAAGAAATGTAAAATAGAGGCCATAGGGGCTTGGTAAGGATAAATATTGTTTTTAGAGGCCCATATAGAAAATTATATGTATAACTTCCACGTAGAAGATTTATGAGAGGATAAGAGAATTTGCTTTGTCTCATTGGAAAGGTTATGGAACCTGGCTATGATGGGAATTGGAGCAGCCAAGCTGTCAGCTTCAGGGACTGCAGAGAGGGATGAAGTTCCCCTGATGAGTGCATCGGAAGGTCCGGAACTGAGTACAGAATCCAAGGGTCCTCCAAAAGATGAAGTCGAAGGAAGGGGAACCAAATCTGACGAGGCCAATGAGGGGCTATTAGAATGATGGTCCTTCCCAGAGTTTTTGCTTTCTGTAGAACCTTTGGTATCAAAGGGATTGGTGGAAATGCATAGAGGAGACCTGGAGGCCAATCATGAAGGAGCTTGGGGCTTCTCCTGGAGGGGGAATCAGGACAAAGTAGCTCCTGCATTTCGTATTCATGTGACTGGCAAAAAGGTCGCAGCAAGGCTGGCCCCACCTGCAGAATATCCTGTCCGCTATTTCTTTCTTGAGGGACCACTCATGGGGCAACAAAATTGTTCTGCTCAACTTGTCTGCTATCACATTGGATTTCCCCGGGATGCGCATTGCTAACAGAAAGCACGGGGTGGATATAGTCCACTGCCATACTCTTAGGGCCTCGCAACAAAGGGGATATGACCTGGTTCCTCCTTGCTTGTTCAAGTACCAGACCACTGACATGTCTGTCTGAATTGCAATCGTACCCAGAGGAAGAGAGTCCTAGAAGTACTGCAATGCCAAAAGTACTGCTCTCATCTCTAAGAGCTTTTCTCCCTGGGCCTCCACTGAAAATGGGCACTTCTTGGCTCAGTGGACTTCCCCAGTAACCAAACTGAAAATAAATAAATAAATAAATAAGACATTGATATGCAAATGTGTCTCTTGATCGGTCCACGTGCCTTGGGCTGTCCTTCCCTGAAAATGCCCCCCCCACCCTATCAGGAAAGTGTTCATGGTCACTGTGGCCGCTGGTGGGGGTAAAACAAAGGGATGTCCTATCGTGACATGAAGTGAGGTCAACCACCACTGAAGATCCTTTTTGCAGGAGTTTGTGATCATCATCAGGTGAGATATTTGAAGCTCTTGGTAAGACCATTGAGTGAACAACAGCTATTGCAGTATCTGCATGTGCATACAACCCAGCAGTATGGCCAGAATTGCAGCTGCCATCTTACCTAACAACTTTAGAACTTCTGATGCTGGAGCCTTGTTTTTGGATATCAGAATGTGGACCTGCTGATGGAGCAGTAAGACTCTTTCTACTGGAAGTCTTAGCATGGTGGTGGTGGTGGTGTCCAGTTCTGCTCTGATAAAAATGGTATGTTGTGATGGCGACAAGTCAGATTTTTCCTGAGTTTATTGTAATGCCCAGCTGGCTGCAGAGTGACAGAGTGGAGTCCCTGGCTTGAATGAGTTGATGCCTGGTAGTGTCGGTGAGGAGGCAATCATCTAGGTACGAAAACACCTGGAATCCTAAATGTCTCAGGTGAGCTGTGACCACTGCCATACATTTGGTGAACACTCTGGGGGCTGTAGTGAGACCAAAGGGCAGGGCTCGAAACTGGTAATGATTGGCTCCCAGCTGGAAGTGCAGATGATCCCTGGATAGTCTGGCCATTTTTATGTGGTAGTACGCATCCTGGAGATCTATCGAGCACATCCAATTATCTTTCCCTAAGAAGGGAAGTATCAACTGAAGTGTGACCATCCAAAACTTCTCTTTTTTGACAGATTTTTTTTAGCCTGCTGAGGTCCAATATAGGTCTCCAGTCTCCTGTCTTTTTTGGAACTAAAAATAATCTTGAGTAAGTTCTGGATCCTATCTGGTCTGCTGGAACTGGTTGGATGACTCCTTTTCTTAGCAACATTTGGACCTCTACTGTTGCTTGTTCCCTGTAACTGGGTGGAACGTCCGGGATTTTGCTTGTCGGTGGAGGGGGTGTGGAGAAAGGAATGAAGTATTTTATGGAAATGATTCTTTGTACCCAGTTATCGTTTGTTATTTTGAGCCAGGTATCTGGGTACAAAGATAAGTGACCCCTGACTGCCTCCAGAGTAGGACAGTTGGGCCTCCTTTCAGTATAGCTGGTAGCGCTTCCCAAAGAAATGATCTCTGTTGCTCTAGTTTTGCAGACCCCCTCAGCCACGAGGGCAGTGTCTTCCATTATTGCCCCCTCCACTGCCCCTGGAGGGGGGTTTACCACGTGTGTCCTGAAAGGCTCCTTGGGCTTTTTGGAACCACATGTTCCCTCCCCTTTGACCCTTGGGGTAGGGTCTAGTAGGGGTGGAAAAATGGACTCTGACAGCAGACAGAGTCTTTCCTTCCTGCTCACACCTCATCAAAGTTTCCTTGACTTTGGGCCCGAAAAGAATTAAGCCCTCAAAAGGAGTATTCACAAAGGATGATTTGAAGGGCGCCATGAAGGAACACAAGCATATCCAGGAGTGTCTCCTAAGAGCAATTCCTGTACCCATTGCCCTACTCATTCCATCAGCTGCTTAAGAAATGAGGTGCATGGATGAGTTAACATTGGAGTTGAAGGTAGCAAGCTGGGAAGCAATTTTGTCAGAAGCTCCTGCAGCTACTGTACCCTGAAGAGTATCACCCAGCTCTTTAAGGAGATCTCTTTGTAGTCTCGTGAAATGGGTTAAGTAGTTGAGTGAATGGAGTGAAAAAGTCGCTGAACTATAAGTGCACTTCCCATATCTATCCATGATCCTGGAGTCTCTGTTAGGAGGATGGATAGAAGATGAAGTTTCTGACATTTCCTTGTTGGTGGCTGCTGCCACCACCATGTCTTCAACTGGCACACCTTTGGTCACAAAAGATTTGTCTTGGAGAGCAGAGATAAACTTATTAGGCCTCCTAGGGACAGGCTCCACGGTCTCCCACACCCTTCGTGAGACCAGCTGCATTAGCTCATCAAGGGGCAGAGACACCCAAGAGGTGGAGGGCTGGGACCCGAAAGCCTTCAGGAGAACCGACTCATCTTCAGTAGGGTTTGTGGACTGCCAGTCACCCCTCTGCATAAGGATTTCCAGTATCTCAGCAAAGGAGATATCGTCAGAGGGGGACTGTGGGGACCCTTCTGATTCATCCAAGTCAGTATCAGATGTTAGGGACTCCTGAGGGGAGTCTAGATGTTTCCTCTTACAAACTCTCTTCTTGGAAACCTCATCAGTGGGAGCTTCTGGTGAGGTCTCAGAAGAGCATGGGCCACCCAATGGGGCTTCCTGAGGCTCTGGGTCTCTATGCTTTGCCAGGATCTGTGAAGCGGAAGCCGACACAGGCACTTTAGGGAATGAAGAAGCCGGACCTGAGGTTAAGGATGTCTTAGGAGACATAACTCTCTTCATGGCTTTGAAGGCACTCCTGCTCTGATGCAAAGGGACTGATGGATCTGAGGAAACCATCGATACCCCCGGCACTGGGACAGTGGGCTCTGAGCCAGAGGTAGGAGCCGAGCTCATCTGAGCCGAAGCCCCAAGAGGCAGAGTCGGAACAGACAAGTAGGTCCGACTATCCTCCCCAGACCCAACCAGAGAGTGTCAGCTCCTAGAGTCCTTGATCAGCACTGAGGATGTCAGAGAGAATGGAGCCAAAGTCACTGGGGCAGGCATTGGCTCCAAAGGCTCCACAATCAACAAGTCTAACTCCTCTGGCTTTGAAGGACCGGTATGGCTCAAGGAGGAAGAGTTGTAACTGGCATAAGGGTCTTCGGCTCTGAAGCCGCTTGGGTCGGAGCCGATAAAAATTTTGCAAAGGCTGGTGCCTGTAACAGCTTCTGCACCACACGATCCACATCCAGATCAGAAAGGCTAATAGAACACAGAGATGAATGGATCGAAGGTGGTACCAACTGTAATAGAGGAGACTTGGTATTTCGGATACTGGTTCCTGTACTGGGAACCATTTCCAAAAAGCTAAGACGGTCGGCTCCGATGTCTGTGGAGCTGGCATCGAAGACTTTTTGGACTTTTTTGTCTCAGAAGTCTTAGAAGACTTTGAGGACTTGCTGGATCCATCTTGGTCACCCAAAGCTTCTTGGAAAGAGGGTTTCAGCAAATCTCTATCTATCCACTTCATTTTTCTCTCCTGGAGAACCCTGGAAGAGAAAGAATGGCATATGGAGCAGCTAACTTGTAAATGTAAAGCTCCTAACCAATACACACAATTGACATGCCTGTCAGTGACAGACATGTTCTGGCCACATTTGGGGCATTTTTTAAATCCTGACTTGGGATGTTTATCTTGGTCAGCCATATTGTACCAAACACAGAATTATGCAAGATTACAGTCAAGCTAAACACTATGAAAATTGAACAGTAACACAGTCAAAAGCCTTTAGAAAAAAACAGGCTAAAGTTACACACACACAACAAGTATTTATCTAGAGGTAGATAAAATATTAATTGTGACAGAAAACTCTGTCTAAAAGCACACTATATTAAATGCTAAGCAGGCTATAACTATAGTCATAAAGATAGCTGCTATTTCACACACACTAAACCTTATCTAAATATTATAAACTAAGCACACTCTAAATAAAATAAACCTTATCTAAATTTTTTTAAACTGTGACATAGGTCACTAACTAACCACACACTAAGTATAAGAACAGGATAACAGTGACAGAAAGTTCACTGATAAAACAGTCTTTAAACTAGGCCTAGATAAAAAGAGGCCAATGAGAAATTTATAAGAGAGCACACCAAGGGAAAGGGAAATACACTACTAATCTACAAGAGCTTATAAAAGTATCTAAAACTACTATCTAGTCAAAGTTATCAATATTTATAAGAAAAATTTGTAAAAGTAAGGTTTTACAGGTCCGAGCTAGTGAGAACCTCCGATCTGTTGCAGCGGCAAACTAGATCTGAGGTAACTCTAGGTGCATCATGGGATACGGACTTGGCCTCCAGCTATTTGAAGACCTCGAGCTTTGTAGTAGGCCAACTTGGAGCCAAGGGATCGGCTCTGAACCCATCATTAAGAATGAATGGTGAGATAGAACAACTTCACATTCATATTTTACATTGAGGAAGCCTGTATCCACCCCACATTTATAATAGCATTGTAAAAGGAAAAGAGCTTAGAATTTCAAGGTTAACTACCTCTAATGAGGTATGTAGAAACACTCTTGTTAACTCTGAGAATGAACTTTGGAATACAGGATACAAAGAATATGAGACTAATTGTCTGAAAAATGAAGGGTTTATAGATAGGAATAATAAAGGGAAACCATACTTTAGTAGAGATAATAAAGGGATAGTTCACCATTTAATAGCTAATAATTTACATGAAGCCAGAATTGTCATTCCTTACTCTAATAATAATAAATTTATACAAGAAATTATTAATAGGAGTTGGAGGATCCTAACTGCTGACGAGAAGATCACAAACGTTATGGGGAGTAAACCAAGCTATACCTATAAAAACAATAAGTCCCTAAAGAGATTACTTTGTTATGAAAAGAGTAATAATACCAGGATTCTATCTGAATGAAAAGGGACGTTCCCATGTAGAAATAGCAATCAATGCATATATATGGCAAATAGTCATATTTTCATACATCCAATAACCAACAGTAAGTATGAGTTTTATCACTATGCAGACTGTAAAACAAGAGATCTCATATATTTAGCAGGATGT
Source organism: Protopterus annectens (assembly GCF_019279795.1). Taxonomy (NCBI): domain Eukaryota; kingdom Metazoa; phylum Chordata; order Ceratodontiformes; family Protopteridae; genus Protopterus; species Protopterus annectens. The sequence continues at coordinate 226,447,587 of NC_056740.1, forward strand.
AGTCAGTGCTCATCATTCTACGTAGGGAAGACGAACAGGGTGTTAAGAGAAAGGGTAAGAGGACACATATATGCAATTAATAAAGAAAATGACACCAATGCTCTAGCTAAACTTACTTGAAAATGGACTTGCTTATAAATTTACATTTTTAGCTATTGAATTAGTGAATAGAAGTATGAGATTAGGGAATCTTAAGAATTATACAGAGCGTATAGAAACCAAATGGATCATCAGACTACAAGCTGACAAGACTTGTGGTCTGAATGATGGAGTTTCCTTTACCCCTTTTTTATTGGACAGACCCCTGACACACTAGCTACTCTGCTAAGTAACCATTGTAGGCTCATTAGGATTTATGTCATGTGTTATTATTTTTATTTTAATTTTAAAGATGCAAATATACTGAAGCTTTCTGTCTAAGTCATGTTAGATTTTATATAATAACAAATATATTTTTTTAGAAGTTTATTACATTTTTTTTTTTACATTTATACAATGTGTTATGAACTTCTTCTTCTTCTTCTTTCAGCTTTTCCCAGTTAGGGGTCGCCACAGCAGATCACCTGTCCGCTCATGATTGGCAATGGAGTTTTACGATGTCGATTTGCCAGCCCAGCACCCAACCTTCCACAAAAGGCACACACATGCATGCACTCATGCCTAGGGCCAATTTAGAGTGTCCAATCCACCTAAAGTATGTCTTTGGGATGCGGGAGGAAGCCGGAGTACCCAGAGGAAACCCATGTGACCACAGGGAGGACATGCAGACTCTGCACAGAAGGCAGCCTAGCCAAGAATTGAACTGGAGAACCTCTTGCTGTGAGGTGGCAACACTAACTGCTGCACCACCGTGGCCGCCCACAATGTGTTATGAACACATTTTATTACTACTATGGTTGAAATAGCACTATTTCTTTAAATTATTATTGAACAGCTTAATTTGATGTCTGTTATGATAGACTGTTAAATCTTATTTAAATGAAGTTTTTACCAGTATTTTTATGTCTGAGGAAGCATTAGTTACTGAACGTGAAAGTGCTTACTTTCATTTTATGTTGCAATAAATTGAGTTTTCTGTGCCTTCACTTTGGTGTTACCTCTGGAGGTTTGCTTGCTATTGACTTATTTGGTCAGGAGAGGTACTTTACCCTTGCGTTGCTTTGCTTTTGAAATATGCATACATACATGAAGAGAGGAACTTAACCTCAATGAAGAAGCAATGTCCAAGGAACATCCTAATTGAAAACCCAGGACAAGATCACTCAGTCAGGAGACGCAGGAGGGGGAAGGGGGGTGTCAAGAACCGATGAAGACTGACAACACAAATGAAATGTTATGGTAAGACATAACTTCATTATCTGATGTTGTCAATCTTCAATGATTCTTGACTGATGGGACAGAGTCCCTGGCTACTTTAGATCCTGGGTGGCTCTATGGAGGAATATTCCTGAGAAACATAGAGTCAAAGGTGGCTCTTTCGCTGGAGACCAAATTCAATTTGTAATGAGTGATGAAGGTATATGGACTAGCCCAAGTTGCTGCTGCGCATATCTCATCCAAGGAAGCCCTTGCATGGAAAACAGCTGAAGTGAACATTGATCTGGTGGAATGAGCCTTCACCGGCATTGTTAGTTTTAGATTGTTTATATGATAAATGAAGGTAATACAATCTCTCAGCCATCTTGACAAAGTAACTTTACAAACAGATTTTTCTAAGGTTGTGGCAGCCAAGGAAATAAATAACTGTTGTGATTTCCTGAATTCTTTAGTCTTGTTGAGGTAAAAATGTAACTGTCTGTGTATATCTAACAAGTGTAGGCAGTATTCTCCCTTATTGATAAAATTTGTAAAGAAGACGGGTAGGTCTATAGTATGATTAATGTTGGAATCTGAGACCACTTTTGGAAGGAAAGATGGATTGGTCCTGAATGTAACTCTATCCTTATGGAAAATTAAGTAAGGGGGCTTTGAACATAAGGCTTGCAATTCGGATACTGGTCTTGCAGAGGTCTGAGCTATAAGAAGTGTCTTCCAAGAGAGAAACTCCAAGTTAGAAGAAGCTGTTGGTTCAAAAGGAGAAAGTACCAATGACTGTAGAACAATACATACATGCATACATACATACAAATATTTCAAGCACGGGCATTAATGCCCTTCTAGCTTGCCAATATACTGAAACACTTGTTCCCATAATAAGTATACAGGCTGTTCTTAAAAATATCTAAACTAGTACTTGCTTTAATGTAATTAGGTAGTCTGTTCCATGCATCAGCTACTCTGTCAGAGAACCAATTAGTACACTTCTCATTCCTATAGAATCTCCTACATAGGTTATCTGATGATTCTCTAGTACTTTATGATAACCCCAAACATTCCCAGAGGAAGTTGTCACTAAATGCCCTATATACCTGAATAAGATCTCTTCTTAGATATCTACAGACACTGTACAAGTTCAGATATTTTATTCTTTCATAACTTAAATTTTCACATCCCGGATACCCTTGGTATATTTCCATTGTACTCTTTCCAGTTTACTCATGCTTGTTTTCTTATAGTGTTTCCATATTGTTATTCCATACTCAAGTTTGGGTCTAATGTAACTAACAAACAATGACTTCATCATTTTTGATTTCCTAAGATTTTATAAATCTTTATATACAACCCATAGTTCTATAACTATCATTAACAAATTGGTTGAAATGATTAGAAAAACTCATAGGTGAATCTACCCATATACCCAGGTCCTTAAATGAGTCTACAGTTTCAATCACTGTGTGCTGTATTAAATATTTACCTTTCAATTTATGCCTACCAAATCTCATATGCTTAGTTTTTGATGTATTTAGCAGCATATTATTCTCCTGTGCCCAAATGGTCAATTTAGTCAAGTTATTTTGCAGACATGCCTTATCTGTAACACATGTAATCAGTTCACCCATTTTCAGGTCATCTGCATTTAGACTGTAGAACACCTCAGATGAAAATGTTAGGTCTGAAAGATACAATCTAAACAAGTAAGGGCCTAGGATAGAGCCCTGTGGGACACCCTGACTGTAACCAAGGATTTTGCCTGTCCAGTTGCTGTATGATACTTGCCATGTCCTATTTGTAAGCCACGCAGCTATCCATCTTATCAAGAGTACATCAATACCTAGTTGCACTAATTTATTGATCAGTGTTATGTGTATGACCCTATAAAATGCTGAACTTAAATCTATATAAATTACATCATAGCACATTTTTTCATTCATAGCTGTTATTATATTGTTATAGAACATCATGTTACAGGTGGTAATAGATCTGTTTTCAACATATGCATGCTGATATATAGTTTCAAGTCCCAACCTATCCAGTTCTGACAATAACTTATCCAATATTACCTTCTCTGTTATTTTCCACAACATGAAAGTAGACTTAAGGGTCTATATGACTCTGGGTTTGTCCTACTACCCTCTCCCTTAAAAACAAGTTTAATAAGCGCATGTCTCCAATCTTGAGGAATCTCCCCATATTTATAGGACCTAGTGAATAATAGATATAATGGTACTGTAAGTTCTTGCTGAAGCGTTCTCAGGTCATTGTTACTAATTCTGTCTCCTCCCTGTGCTTTGTTTGGATCCAGTTTGTGTAGCTCTTTTTCAGTATAATCTAATTTGATTCCAGTATCTGGGGTTATCTAGATATCACTAGGACAACTTACCACCCCTTTTGTGGAGCCAAACTGTTTTGAATAAGTTTTTGTAAATATATCTAAAATCTCTTGTGTCTGAGAATGAATTTTAGAATCTGTACACAGTTTATTAATTCGTGTGTCTTTACTCCTTTCACATCTTATGTATTATGCTCAATATCTTTATATAAATTTTCCTCGAAACTTTCTTGATCTGTCTCACGCTATGCTTAATCTGTTTGTCCAGCTTGTTTATTTCAGTTTTCAAAGTTGTAGCTTGACCTCTCATCCATTTCTTATATTTTTTGTCTCTCATCTTAATCAGATATATTGTTCTTATGGAAATACATCTGCCTGATGTTGTATGCCTAAATCCTGATGTTAAACATTTTTTCATTTTTTGCACTCAAACAATTTCTCTTTCAAAACTTTCCACATTTCATCTGCAGTTTTTCCACTGAACACCTCACTCCAGTTACTTTTACATAGTGACGGTTTTGCTTCCATATAATCTGTAATTAACCTTCTGTGCATTGGCTTATATTTCAGTTTGGCAGAATTATCTAGCAAAAAATTAGCCTTTATAACTCCATGATCAGTGCACATCAATGGTGGTAAAACAACTTGAAGTTACAGTAATTTCTTTGGGAACACAATGTCTAGTATGTTCCTTTGCCTGGTAATTTTTTTTACAATTTGAAGCAATTGCTGTTCCTGAATATACGCTACAAATAATTTCCTTACTAACATTGTAGAATTAATATTAAAAAGATGGCACACCAGGTAGTCCTTTATCCAATGGGTTTATTGTAAGCGTTTTCATTCACAATATAAAAATTAACTTCCTTAGTCTATAGTGTTGGTGTTGTCATTGAACATGTAATAATCACAGGTCTCATAGCTATCTTTAATCCCTATCATAACACCTCCACCTGATTTTTTATTAGAATGTCTGTTATAGTAGAAATATTTATACCCTGACAGAACTGGTTTCCAGTCATTGTTTTTTAACCATGTTTCACAAACAGTAACAACATCAATCTTGTTTGAATGTAGCAATTTCTCCAACAGAAAAACTTTATTATTAATGCTCCTTGCATTAACAACCATCAGAGAGGCATCAAAAGTTGCTATCTGTGGGCTGTTAAATTATCGACATGACAAAAATCATGCCAAGAGTTTGTTGAATATTGCAAAATATTTGCTGCAAAAATTCTCCTCCCTGATCTAAACAAATGCACACTATCCTGTCTGAACACGTGCCCAAAACAAAACTTGGATGCTCTACTCATTTCCATTTTTTAAAACAGGACATTTTTTCTATGTAGGTATTTACCCCAATTTTTTTTTCATTCATATTGACCTGACTATCCTTTCTATATGTGATTTGTGAAAAATATGTCCTAACCCCAGTACAAGCAATACCTTCTAAGAGGGCTGTCAGTTCCCTCCTAACAGTCAGAGAATCCTTGTGGGTGACATTATTTGTACCAACATGAATAAAAACAGCCATACTTCCTTACATTAAGGTGTTCCAAGGCTTGTTTCACATCTTCTATTTTCGCTCCTGGCAAGCATAACATTATTCGGTGTTCATTGTCATCTCTGCAGATGTAAGTATTAATTCCTCTAATAATTGAATCACCAATTACAAGAATATCTTTGCTGGCCAGCTCTGAAGAATCTTCAGCTTCTAATACAGTAACATCTGCTCTATCAATTGTTATGAAGGATAGATCTTCATCACTATTAGTCGTATTAATCCTAATGTTTTCATTGTGTATTAAATTCTCATCCAGCTGGTGTTATAAATCCACAGCTTGAGTCATGCAGTCAACAACTGTCTTTGTCCTCTTTTTTCTTACAGTAATGTTCTTCAGTCCTTCCAAGTTCACTTTTGACTTCTTCCTTTTCACTTGCTCCTTGCCACATTTTCTACCTTCTCCATTGGAAAGATGATGCCTTTTTCTGTAGACTGAAGGTTTTCTGATAGAAAAATATCATTCCCTGTAACCTGTGTGTTACATAACAAAGCAGTGTCCTTTTTATTCACTTTCCTTTACAGTCATTTATCAATTTCTTTTTCTTCCTTGTTATTTGTTGTGAACAATAGTTAGGTCCCATGGGGGTAGAGGGTCTTTGAGGAAGAGTTTACATAGTCTTTGCAAAATTAAGGGTAGGTCTCTGAAGGCATTATGAAGGTAGGAGATGACAGCTAGAATGACTTGAACAGTAGATGCGGATGCTCCTTTTGTAAAAAGGCTTGCCAGGAACTCAAACACTTTCTCTACTGGTACTGAGAAAGGGTAAAGACCATTATCACAAGCCTATACTGAAAACCTCTTCCACTTACTGAGGTAGAGTTTCCTGGTGGATGGTTTATGCAATGCTAACAACATTTTCCTTACCAGGGATGATACATCATCATGCCTGGTGACTAACAGAATTGGAGGAACCAAGCAGTTAACTTGAGGCTTTGAAGATTGGGAAGCACTAGTCCCTGAAGGTGAGACAGAAGGTTTGGAGCTGGGTCCAGAATCCATTGACGTTGAACTAGATGAGGCCATAGGAAGGGAAACCATATTTGTCGAGGCCAGTAGGGTACAATGAGAATTACTTGGCATCTCAACCTGGCTGCTTTCTTTAGAAAGAGTGGGATCAGAGGGAAAGGCACAGAGAAAACCCAGGGGGCCAATCAAGAAGAAGAGCATCTCTCGGGAATTCCCCCTGAGGGGTGAATAGGGCAAAGTAGCTTCTACACTTGTTGTTTTCAGGTGAGGCAAAAAGATCACAGCAAGGCTGGCCTAGCAACAAAAGATACTCTTCACTATCTTGGGATTGAGAAACGATTCATGAGGTGAAAGAATGAACATGCTCAGTTTGTCCACTATTACTTTTGACCTCCTGGGATATGCATGGCTATCAGAAAGTGGTTGGAGGCTATGGCCCATTGCCACACTAGTAGGGCTTCTTGGCACAGGGGGTAGGACTTGGTTCCCCCTTACTTGTTGATCTACCAGACTATGGACATGTTGTCTGATTGAAATGCCTGTAATGCCAAAAGCACCGCCCTCAACTCTAGGATGCTGATTTTCAGATTGGCTTCTACTATGAACAAAGTGCCTTGGACTGTCTGTCCCAGATAATGCCCTCCTCACCCCATCTGGGAAGCATACGTGGTGACTATGGTCTTGGGATGTGTTGGGACAAATGGACAACCAAGAAGAATTTGCTCTGATTCTTTTAACCAGGATAAGTCCTTTTTCCAGTGGTTGGTGATAAATATTGGAGGGTTCATTGGATGAATTAAAATAGACCACTGGTTCACTAACAATCATTGCAGTAATCTCATGTGATATCTCGCTAAAGGGACCAGAGTTATCGCTGCTGCCATGGACCCTAAGGCTTGAAGCACCTAGCGAGCTTGCAGTTTGTGATGAGAAGAGAATGGACTTGAAACCTAATTTTCTGCAATCTGTGAACAGGTAGGGAGGCTACACAAGAGTGCGTGTTTAGACGAGCTCCAATAAATTCCATATCCTGAGAAGGGTTCAGTTGAGACTTGGTGTGATTGACCATAATGACTAGATTCAAGAAAAAATTAGGGTGATCTCTATCACCTGTAGTAGTAGATGTCTGGTGGGAGCCATGATGAGCCAGTTGTCTAGATATGGAAACTCTCGGAATCTGTGCAGTCTCAAGTGAGCTGCTACTGCTGCCATACATTTGGTGAACACTCTGCAGGCTGTGGTGAGACCAAAGGGCAGCAGCCTGAACTGATAATGACTGGCTCCTAGCTGGAGCGGAGGAAACTTCTTGAGCATTTGTCCATATTTATGTGGTAATACATGTCT